>NC_063210.1:6177120-6392120 GCF_017589495.1 Alosa alosa
AGAACTTATACAGGGTTACACACACACACACACACACCCACTTACACCATCACGGTTAGAACTTATACAGGGTTACACACACACACACACACACACACACCCACCTACAGCATCATGGTTAGAACTTATACAGGGTTACACGCACGCACGCACACACACGCCACCTACACCATTACGGTTAGAACGTATACAGGGATACACACACACACACACCTACATCATCGTGGTTAGAACTTATACAGGGTTACACACACACACACACACACACACACACACACACACACACACACTACCTACAGCTACACAGCCCTCACTGTTTCTCAAAGTTACAAAGACATGTCCAAGCCCTGCCTGTGTGTGTGGTGCAGGTGGTGTCGGGTCAGAACGTGTGCCCGGGGAACGCGGCGGGCAGCCCGTGCGTGGAGCTGGAGGTGCTGGGCGCGCCGTGCGACTGCGTCCACTTCCGCACCAAGCCCATCCACCGCAACCCGCTCAACCCCATGTGGAGCGAGAGCTTCACGCTGGCCGTCCACTGCGAGGACCTGGCTTTCCTGCGACTGGCCGTGGTGGAGAACAACAGCTCGCAGGTCACCGCCCAGCGCATCCTGCCGCTCCGCGCGCTCAAGACCGGTGAGGCAGCGCCGCCGGACACTGACTGCCCTCACTCCATTCTTTTACATCACATCCCAGATAGCGAAATCAGATTGGCAGATAGCGGACCGCTAACTTGTCATGAATATTAAGAAAAATTAATAAAATCATATATGGAGTATAACTGAACAAATGAAAAAGATTTTAGACCAATAGTGGCAAAATATTGGGCAATTTGTCTGCAACCCGCCAGAGGACCGCCAGAGAACCGATGAGCAAAATGCCAGTGGACCGCCAGCTATGCCCCCAATGGACCGCCAGTGGTCCGCCAGCCTCTTGCTATCTGGGATGTTCTCATGCTGAGATAAATGAAATGTAAACTTTATTATAGTGCTCATCCTGACCCTCTGTTTATGTGTCCACCCATCAATATATGCATTAATAGAAAGAGGGGGAGAGTCTGGGGTCATTATTGGTCATTTACTAGTTTAAGCGGCTAGTACGTCAAATTCCGACCTCAAGTAATATTACAGACTGTTGCATTTGTTAGTTAATTGACCAGCAGTTAACTTTAAGTACATTATTATTTTATTTTATTTTATTAATCACTTTGCTGTGTATAATGTGGCTCTGTCTCTAATGTGCCCAGGCTACAGGCACCTGCCCCTGAGGAACCAGCACAACGAGTGTCTGGAGGTCAGCAGCCTTTTCATCTTCAGCCGCAGAGTGGAGGAGAGTGCCGGAGCAGCCGCAGTTCCTGGTGTCACCACAGGGGGCGCTGTGTCCTCTGTCTCCAGCGGAGGCATGGCTCCTGGGCTCCCTGCTACTATGGTGAGTGGCTCAGTAGCACCCCCTGGTGGTGTGAAATACTGACACAATCTCAAGAAGTATTTCTTGTTTGTGTCTGTGTCTGAATGTGTGTCAGAGTGTGCGTGTGTGTGCGTGTTTGTGTGCTTGCGTGTGTGTGTGCTTGCGTGCGCGCATGTGCTGTAGCTCATCAGCCCACATTCCCAAGCTGCCCACGGTGTGTGTGTGTGTGTGTTTGCTCATCACATACCGCAGGCTGCATATCAGCCAGTCATCAGTTTATCCTGTAGCTTACTAATCTCATTCCTGACCTTGCTCGCTGAGTGCCAGTTAAGACAAGCATTTCCCATAATAAGCTTCTCTCTTTAAACCTAAATAAACTCATTCATTGTGCCATTGTCACAAGCACCCGCCCACGCCGTCTGTGAACAGCGGTCAGACCCAGTAACTGACCAGATAGCGCCCGTCCAGTGCAGGCCATCAGACAGGAGGAAGTGAGCCACAGGGCTAAGAAAACAGTGGAGATATTTCTTTTGTTTGTAAAAGGAGGCGTACGGAGAAGCTCTTCCAAACAGTCCACTGGCCATCGCAGGCCGGCCCGTCTGGTCTTTCTCTAAAAAAGGAGATGGTATGGAGCCGGACAGTGACGCAGGGTGGATAAAGGATAGAGAGATGGGGATGTGACGGAGAGAGAGAGAGAGGTAGAGTGGGGGTGGGCTGGACCAGAGTGACCGAGGAGACATTAGTGAGGTGTCATGGTGCTGGAGCGAATCAGCTGATGGACTCCGAGATTAACAGCCAGAGCCGGGGATCCAGTGTCCACAGACACGTTGGTATCTGACACGTTCACATGGGGGATGGCTGAAGAATAGATTCTTGGACAGTTTTGTGTTGCGTTGAAAAGGACATGTCAGTGGGAATTCCCAAGTGCCATGAAAAGATTCCAGGTTTAAAAGAACTTGTTTCAGTTTTTGTTTTTAGTTATTTGATATTTCTCGTTTGAGCAAAAGGGGTAGAACTGATGTAGTGGGGTCGCAAGCATGAATGCAGAATTTATGTGTAGACATAATAAAAAGTGTGCGTGCGTGCGTGCGTGCGTGAGTGCGTGCGTGTTTAGCTTAGGCATTAAACTGTGCTGCCCCTCCTGTGTGTCCCCTGTAGCTGTTCAGCACTGAGGAGCGGCGAGCTGCTGTCCAGTACAAGGTGACCGTTCACGGAGCTCCAGGTGAAGAGTCCTTTACTGTGGTGACCGTGAGGGAACACACCACAGCCAAACAGATCATACACATGGTGAGACGGATGGAGAACTAAACCATACAAGGAAGGACACACACACACAATCAATCTCTCCTTTACACACACACACATATACACACACACACGATCAATCTCTCTCCTTTACACACACACACATAATCAATCTCTCTCCTTTACACACACACACGATCAATCTCTCTCCTTTACACACACACACACACACACACACACACATAATCAATCTTTCTCTCTCCTTTACATTCACTCATACACTCTCAAATACACACAGGCACAGCATACACACACACACACACATACACACACACACAGACACTGAGTACGAGTATTCTGCCTGATGAAAAACAGATGAAATGCCCCATATTTATATAGAGGTCAGCATGACAACAATCCCCTTCAGCTGTGGCGTACAGACACTGACCAGAGCACCTATAGGGCTCCTGGACTTCATCTCGGAGTTGACAGGGACATGGTTTTGATCCACATAACTGATTATGTCAAAGAGGGGGTTTGACGTTTCTATGAATTTAGACTGTTGAGGTCAGATTGAGCCTCCCACCCCCGTCCTTTGTGATCGTGTGGGAAGTCCTAGAGCTCTGTGTGTGTCAATGGCTTCCTGTGTGAAGCTGGACACTGTCTGAATTCCATTGGTATTGGTCAGAGTTTCTCTCGACCCAAACAGTATTGACTGCAGTGCAAGTGTATGTTATAGTAGTGGAACGTATGTAGTTATGATTAACTGTGTGTGTGCATGCTTTCGTGTGTGTGTGTGTGTGTGTGTGTGTCTGTGTCTGTGTCTTTCTTTCTCCAGCTTCTGGCCAGTTCCCCGGCAGACCACAACACTGACTCGGACTCGGACTCCAGCGTGGGCTACTTCCTGTCTGAGGAGAGGGTTCCTCTGTCCAAGGAGAAGGGCGACGGCAGGAGGCTGTCTCGCTGGCGCCCCCTAGCGTCTGAAGAGGAGGTGGTGCGGGTGGTGAACAGCTGGCCCCCAGAGGAGGGATGCATAGGAAGACTCTGGCTCAGAACACAAGAAGAGGTACTGCTCTAGCTGCACACTAATCAACGCCAGAAATTAATCTTTTATTGTTTAATAATCACTTTAATCACTTTAATATCGGTGATTTATTTATTTATTTTTTATTATTAATATTATTATTACGTTACGTTATTTAGTGGGGAAAAAAATTCTGTACAGCCGGAAACGAAAGAGCAATTATTTCCCTACTAATCCATACTTTGTAAGAATCAATGGATATGTTTGCACTCTTGTTCAAGGACTAGAGTGGCATGTTTGCCAGGCGTACTTTATGAGGTGGACAGCCAGGGGGCGCACTAATGCTCAATGAATGTTGCTCCCATGTGCCCCTAGTGGTTTCCCAGTGCAAGGTCATGAAGCTGTGCTTGAGACAGGGTAGTAACAGACGTGGGTGGGTGTCCTCTAACAGGAGCTGAATGAGAAGAACGGGGAGATGGAGGGATCACAGGAGGTGAAGAGCGGAGAGGAGGAGATGTTCTTCGTGCAGGTGCACGATGTCTCGCCCGAGCAGCCGCACACGGTCATCAAAGCACCGCGGCACAGCACGGCTCAGGACATCATCCGCCAGGTACAGGCACCCTCCAACACACACACACACACACACACACACACACACACACACACTATAACCATGGACCATGGACACAGACACAATTAAACTCCATGGACACCGACACAAACACACTGTCAAGAACACAGCTCAAAATGTCAATCTGGTGATGGACAGTATTTGAACACAGTTTTGACCCTTTTCCCCCTCCGTAGGCTCTGAGCAAGGCCAAATACTCGTACAGTATCCTGAGCAACCCCAACCCTGGGGACTACGTGCTCCTGGAGGAAGTGAGCAAGGAGACGGGAGGCAAGAAGGCAGCGGGGGGCAAAGCCAGCCAGCGTGTGCTGCCTGAGACCGAGTGTGTGTACCAGACCCAGAGCCACTGGAGAGGAGCGGGCAGGTTCATCCTCAAGCTCAAAGAACAGGTGACACACACACACACACACATTTCTACTGGCACCAAACTGTGCAGATATTCTTACATGTAGACATTCAAACATAGCAAAAACACGAGATGCAGAATACATGTACAATATTTACACACACACACACACATTCCTCCCCTTAGTAATATCCATAAGATTTAAAGGCCCATATTTACCACTATTTTGTTAAGATCATTTTACTCCTTAACTGTTGAAAACTATACATCATAAATCCCTGGAGTTGCAAGTTTTTCATTGGTTTCTAAGGAGTTTATATGAGGCTTTTCTACCTTTCCCAGTACTGACCAGGTTTCTCTCTCTGCTGCTGTGTGTGTGTGTGTGTGTGTCAGGTGCGTGAGGACAAGCGTCGGGGTCTGTCGCTTGCGAGCGAGTTTTGGAAACTGACGGGACGCAGCCGGAGCCTGGCTCATGAGAGTAGCAGCAGCAGCGCCCCCTACAGTAAGGAGGACCGCTCTGCAGGCACGCCCAGCTGGGCCGAGCTCTCCGAGTGAGAGCCTCGGAGACCAGCCACCCACCCCACCTGCATCTGTTTCAGTGTGTGTGTGTGTGTGTGTGTGTGTACGTGTACGTATGTGTGTGTGTGTGTGTCTGTGTGTATGTAACAGCATGCACAAGCACCTGTCAGCAGCCTGCCACCCCCCTGCAAGGTACGAGCACCTGTAATGGTTAACACTCCACCCTCCTGCTCCTCCTCCTGTCTCTCCTCTCCTCTCTCTTCATGATCCTCTGAGGGGCAACTTTTAGTGCTGCAGTCTCATTTAAAGGCTAATTGAGGTAGAAAGTCATATTCATGGTTTTGTAATGCATGGTTTGAAACATTGCAAGTCTTTTTTTTTTTTTTTTGTAATTGTTAAAACTTTCATAGAAGCTACAAGGAACAATCTTATGGAGTTAAAGTGTGAAGAGTTGTGTGTGTTTAACAGCAGCATGGCAACTGCTCCTTTACCCTAACACTGCACATGTGTGTGGACATGCCTTCACTTACTGCTGGTACACAGTGACCGCACAGCAGCCTTCATAGATCCCATACGCTCACAGCAGGCTTCATAGACCCCATACGCTCACAGCAGGCTTCATAAGCCCAACACACACACACACACACACACACACACACACACACAGTGTTGACGCAAATCTCTCTCTACCCTCTCTTCCCAGGTATGCTCCCGGAGCAGCTGAGGGTGTGGATCAACACAGGGGGCTGGTCAAAAGGGCCGGCCGCCACACTGTCCACCAATCGCAGGCTCCCTGTTAGCGGCCCAGGCCCTTCCCCCTGGTCCCTCCCACTGCTGTGGAACTGGAAGCTGCACAAATGAGCTCCGCCCTCACCGGCCAATCACATTGCACATTTGTTTCCTTGACGTCGCCGACGGCAACAACAGGCTGGGTGATGCAGTCTCCAGCTGTGAGGGATGCTCCAGTTGTGGCTCGGAACTGGCTGTACCGCAGAGTCGAAGTGAGTTGTCGAACTCCGAAAAATAAGCATCAGGTGATTCTCTTCGCTGAAGAGCAGGGTCAAAGCTGATGGCGACTCTTTCAGTGGGACAGTTCTCGCCCCCTCGCGGGGCTACCCACCAATGAAATAGCTGGGATTTCTTGATTTGCTTTTTATTGTAGCTTCTGCTTCGTCACATTGCTGTCATTTCACAAGCCACCCACCCCTTGAAGTTTCTGGGTGGTCTGCTTGACATGCGACCCAAAAACCAGCTGACCGGACTCTTGTCCAGTTTAGGCTCCCATCGGAACCTCCCTTCTTCTTTGTCAGTAATGCTCAGTGCTTTGCAGTGACATTGCTCTATGTTAAAGGTCTGTATATTAACTTTTAAAGTAAAATATTTAAAAAATGTAAATGTATCTAGTCCCTTTTGAGGATAATAAGTATTTAAGTGAATCAAGTGGAATAGATTGTGTGGATGAGATGTCAGTGTTTATTACTGTGAGTGCTTTTTGCACAAAATTGATGAGTGATACTAAAATCTTTTAGGTTACTCCAGTTTTGGTTAAAATTATATTTGATGAATTTAAAAATTACTTATTTCATTGTCAGTGAGGATTGTGCTGGCATCCATGAGCATTGTTGCACCTTTGAACAAGCAATTTATTTAGGAGAAAATATTCAGTATATTTCCTTTATTGAAAATTCAATTTAGTTTTAAAAATGTCCTCAAAGTAATTCAGAACTTTTCCTTTTATCGTTATAATATAGGCATGTTTGAAGGATATAATTTTAATCAATCAATTTTAATCATCTAAGTTGGTTAGATAACATTCTTGAATGTAGGAGAGCACAAGAAAAGATAGCAGTGAATGGAAAAAGGATGAGTGAATATATAAATATATATATATTTTTATATATATATATATGAATGATGTTTTAAGTGGGTCCAACAAAAGTTAAGACAGAAACATGGTCAGTTGATATATAAGATTATAGCCATTAGGATGGCCTCTCATTTTCATGGCCACTGTGTGTTCCTTCCTGTTTCTTAAGAGTTTTTTTTTTTTTTTTTTGTTTTATTCCATTTTTAGTCCATTTTAGGATAAGCAAAGCACAGCTTATTTCTGTTTATGGTTTTATCTGTCTCCTGTCTTTTATTTATGTTGTTTTTCTTATGATTTCCAAATGCATTTGTATTTTAATCTGTACACTTAAGTCCAGTGGTATGGTCTCAGGAGCACCTGAGATCGCTTATAGAGGTCTAGAAGAATCACAAGCACTTTGGTAACATGATCTTGCCTTTCTTTTTAGGCATGTGACACAAACATGCCATAATTCATTGGAAACCGGTCAGTGATCAGACACTATTGAAAGTGCTAAAAGAAGTAATGGCAAATGCCAGGGTCATAAACCGCTGATTATACCACAGTGCTTGTATTTCAGATGTTAATAGCAGATTGGCTGCTTAATTTAGCAACATGTTGCTCTTGTATGTTATATTTATAATTATCCTTTTTTATCATGTAAAACCAACCAATGACCAAGAGTTGCTTTGAGAAGTGCTCTCATGGTGAAGGAGGTTCCTTTTTTTTCCTTTCCAACGTTCTTTATTTCAAGTGTTCTACACTACTACAGCAAAACAATTTTGCTATTTTAAATATTTATTTCCTGTTTTTGCCCAGGTTGGCTTGTCATGTTTTATAGCTGTTCAGTGTAAAACCGTTGGAAAGTAATGTGTAACTTATTTATTTTTCTACTTTTTAGTGGGTCCCTGCATTCACCTGTTCAGAGTGCGATCGCTCCGCTCTTTATCTTTTATACTCGTTTTAAAGTAATAAATACTATGGAACAATCAGCGGAGAAATACTCAACATTTCATGTAGACGCTCCGAGACACGGGGCCGATGTATGCTGAAGTGTTACGAGATTTTTATTTAAAGCTAATTAGCCTCTGCTTTTAGAGTTCATGTATTTGAGATATTTAATATAATTTCACTGTATCGAGAGCTTAGTGGACCAGCTACATACAGTAACTCTGTGTGTGTGTGTGTTGTATTGTGCTGGCATTGCTGATGCGGTTGGAGCACTTGTACGTTCATCCTGTGAATGTTCTTTTTATTTGTTGTTCTTGTGCTGTCAACTGTTTGACTACTTTCCCATTTACTTGAAACATTTATTGAACAGCTCGATTAATTAAAAGCAGTTACGAACTAGAAATGAAATAGTTGTTTGCCTTTTTCATTTGTCAAAATCCATTGTTTTCTCCTGTCCACAATGTAAAGGTTAAATATGTAGTTTGTTCATACAGTTAGATTTGTTTTCAATTACAGCTGAAAACACTGACCGCTAACTGCTACCGCAGTTGACTACCTTACAAAGACTTTATTTGATCTTTTACTAGGTGTTTTGTGTGCTTTACCTAGTTAAGCACCTGAGGTAAAAAAAAAAGAAACTCAAGAGGTAATTAAGAATTTCGGTTGGCATCATCCATTGTTAAGTTAAATAGATATTTTAGGGACACACAGTTAAAACCTGTACATGGGTTTTACTATGATAGATTTTATAGAAAAGAAAACATTTCGAGCAGCATGTACAATAAGAGTCCTTATATTTGTTCACTTGAACTTAGATGTTCTGCAAAGTTCAATGTTGTGAGGTCCAGTTCCGCCTCTAGAACTTGGTCGATCTGTGTCTTTAGTTCCGTGTTAATAAAAGCATGGCCGATGGTGAAGTGATCCTAAAAACAACACAAAAAGATCCGTCATGCACTGAGACGTCATTATCAAACCCAGCCATCTCTAGCCACTTCCGAGATGAATTGGATTCAAGTAAAAACATGAACTCTTAATTTAACCACTAGCTTCAAATGAACACAGATTTCATTCATACATAAACAACTCAAGGTACACATTATACACAAAACACGATAAGATTTTTCAATTAAGGTGTAAAACATTACATTTTAAATATCATTTTTACATATCATTATATTAAGGTATTGTCAATACAATGTTAACACACGTAAGAGTATTGGAATGAATACACTCTAAATCCATCTGTTGAGACTAACCTTTTTCTTTGAGCCGGGTGCACTCACTGGGGGGTTAAAGGTCATGTCCTTCACACTGTACTCCTCAAACAGCTCCACGGGCAACCTGGACAGGGAAGAGTTCAAAATGAACAGCAGCAACTTTCATAGCTGAACTACAAACTGCCTGTGGTTTAAATAAAGTGTATACAAAAATGACGAAGGATGACGTCTTACTACATTTCACTCTTAAATTCCAGCAAAATATAAAATAAAAAACATTTTAACTCAAAGGCCGATCAAATACACCTCTTCAGGACTGTCGGTTAACTTATGTCCATTCCATTGGGAAGTTTGCAAGGCCAACCTACCTGCGGCTCAGATCCGCGCCGAGAGACCCAGCACCCTCACTCGGAGCGCCCTTCATCAGATGAGCAGCAAACTTCCTCACCACAGGGTGGTAGTGACGCTACAACACACACACACACACACAAACACACAGTTGGCTTCTCACATATAAAGGTTACTGATCTAAAATAAAGCGTAACATTTTCATTTAAGATAGTGTAAAGATGTATCTCTTGTGTAACATTTTGTTTCAACTATTTTATTATTATATAGATTTAATGACGTTGTCACTGACTGACTAGATGTCTACTGGAGTATTAATATTTCTCTGTGTTGTATCTCCATGTGGAGCCTCTCGAGGGTTTTAGGTTGTTGTCGTTATTTTATCTCTAGAACATTCTGTGCCTCCTCACCCTCTACTGTTATTGTTCTATGGACACACTGACTTGTGTTTTCCCTCCATTCATGCAGTATCACAAAATACACACACACACACACACACACATTCAGTCAGCCATGTCTCAGAAATACACCCATTATCACTGACTACAACAATAATGAAAGACAGACACACACACACACAAACAAAAACACACACAGACCAACTCCACAATTTTTAAGTAATTGCGATACACCGATATATAAAAGGTGTGGATGGTCCACGAGGAGGAATGGCACACTGCCCACTGCACTATCCCAAACACACACACTGCCCACTGCACTATCCCACCCAAACACACACACTGCCCACTGCACTATCCCAAACACACACATGAACATTTTCTTCCAACAGCTGTCATCCATTTCTCTGGCTGACACTTATCCAGAGCCACTTACAGCTGTCAATTAATAGCAGGGCCACAACTTTTCAGGCTGCAGCATGCAAACCTGACTCCTTATCCACCACGTTACACTAACACCCCCTGGGTTGTGTGTGTGTGTGTGTGCGTACGTGTACACACCTTCAGTGTGTGCAGCTCCCAGAGTGATGTGTTCTGTGGATTGCAGTACTCCGGCTCATCAAGTTCAGGCAGGTACGTGCCACTGCCCTGCATCTCATTATCCAGCATGATGTCACTCTTAGGGAAGGCCTACAGCACGCACGCACACACACACACACACAGATACAAAAAATACCAACAATTAGTCAATCACAAGCAATTCATCACTTATTTGATCATTCTTTAGCAGTGACACTGTTGAACAGTGACATGCACATGTCATACACTGTAAATAATTCTATGTATGTAAGGTGTGTGTGTGTGTGTGTCCTCACATGCATGATGGTGCGGTTGGCGGAGAGGACTCCGATGGTGGCGTCGGGCAGCAGGTGGAGGCTGAGGGTGCTGAGGCGCTTGAGGAAGGCCTGGGCGCGCTGCAGGGTCACCTGCTTACGACGCTTGGTCAGCATGACGTCCAGACACTGCAGCACGATCCCCGCTTCCTCATTAAAACGAGCTGTGGGAATATCACACACACAGACAAAAACACACACACACCATACAAATACACAGTTAAAAACACACACACCATACAAATACACAGTTAAAAACATTCATATACACAAAACACACAAATGCATTAGACACCATAATCCTGCTCATTTAACAACAGTCACTAAAACTTTAAAAAGTCACTTATCAGGTCATTCATCAATAAGAACTTCAAAAATGTAGGACTTCCTGTTTTTTTATCATAAACACATGAAACCACAGGGATTATACCCGCACAGTGATACTAAGTTCATGACTGGTGTACAAAGAACAACCAGCCAGGCAAAAGTTGAAGTACCAGTTGGAGTGGAATACAATACATATAAACAGCACCGTCATAGTTCCACAGAGCGGTCAGAGAAACGCCTGCAGGCCAGGCGGCAGACACGCGACTCACCTGCGCTGAGGGCGAGCAGGGTTTTGTACAGATGCGCGTAGAATTTCAGCGGGTCAATGTTAAGCACATCACCTGGTGGAACACACAACAAAGCAGACACCTGAAACCTCCACTAGCAACCCACCTC
Organism: Alosa alosa; assembly: GCF_017589495.1. NCBI lineage: Eukaryota > Metazoa > Chordata > Actinopteri > Clupeiformes > Clupeidae > Alosa > Alosa alosa. Next base: position 6,188,663 of record NC_063210.1, read on the forward strand.
CAGCTAAACCAGGTAAAGCACTGCTCCAGTTTCCACAGTATCCAGTCTCCCTGCCATACCAGTGTGTACAGTACACATATTCACCTTCCTTCTCACAAAAGCTGCTGGTCTTTTTCTGGCATCAGAATGTACTCAACGTATTATCAATAGATGAGGACTACATGTCCTTTATTTACATATGACATAGAAGAAGGGTCAATTTGTGGTTAAATGTCTGCGCACTGAAGTTGTCAGGACATAATGTTCGTTTGATGGGGGGAAAAAACATCACTAACCTTGACCTGAGAGGATATGGAAGGCAGTCTGGATACAGTGAAGGCTCTCACGATTGGACAGATCCTGGGTGGGATTTCAAAAAGAACCAATCAGGCACCGCTTCCTAGTTGATTTTTTTATGCAAAGTCGTGGCATGAAAGTGCCGATTACCATCCTGCCTCTCTCCCCAGGCCACTGTGCTAATAGCCTAAACACTCAGTCCCTCAGTCCAATACTGAGAGAGTTGCTGCTAAATACCTAGTCATTTCCATGGCTACTTTCCAAGGCAAATGAGTGATCCACATGTTTAAGTACTACCTAAGACACATATGTGTACAACCACAACAAGGAGATAGAGCTTTACATGGCTACAGTACAACTTGAAATGAAAAGAACAACCTCTTGATTAAGAGCTGGGTGGGGGGTGGGGACCCTGATTCTGACTGACCAAGCCACCTGAGGACCACTGCTGAATAAAAACAAAGTGACTCTCCCAGTGACCCCACATTACTGAGTGCATAGTAACCACTCATGCCTCCACAGACCATAATAGGGGCTGCGGACAATAACGGATCTGCGGATCCTCGGCCATAACATGACTAATTCATAACTAATGTTCACATTAAATGAATGTCACCCTTGACTTCTCTACAAGGTCACTCTGAGGACGTCTTGTTTGAGGAGGTCTTGTTTGAGGACGTCTTGTTTGAGGACTTGTTTGAGGAGGTCTTGTTTCTAATAAATGGCTGCAGCAAGTAAACGTTTCAGATGTCGGTGGGTGTGTTGTGTTAAGATGGACTGTGAGTGGACTTACCCCAGAGAGGATGAGATTGTGAAGCACTGCCAACAAGTCATCAAAGAACTCCAGGTTAATCAAATGAGCAAACCTGAAAGGAGAACATTAGGGATGAATAAACAGGCATGACATTACATTAGATTAATTTATTGCTACTTCTAGGGAATTAACTACCAACACAGTCTCCCTGGAGCTCAACGATGGGAAACCCTGGGATTGAACACACAGCACTCTGGTGTTCCCAGCCTGATACCTAACCACTACACCACCACCATGACTTTCACCAGACTGACTAATGTATAAGTACAGTTATAAGTATATATACTCTTTTTAAATTTGGTCTCTGCATTTATCCCAATCCATTAGTGAAACACACTCAGCACACAGTGAGGTAAAGCACACACTAATCCCGACGCAAAGAGCTGCCTGCATCAACAGCGGCGCTCGGGGAGCAGTGAGGGGTTAGGAAAATAGCAGAAAATGCATCTTATATACAATAAATACAGACAGACGGAGACATACTACATAAATCAACACAAACAAACGGTCCTGAGCACGGGCCTTACTTAGCCAGCCCCTCCAGAACAGCAGGGAGCAACACAGACTTCTGGGCTTTCTTCAGGATTCTGAAGTAGATGAGGAAGACGATATTCAGCGTCTCTGTGTGCTGTGGGGAGAACACAAAGGGACACACAGAGTCAGACACAGAGGAGGCGGCACACAAGACACTTCACTTTTACTACTGCAATTCCTTGGACACCGCAAGTCTTACTTACTCTCCCCTAGGCTGCACAATGCGTGTGTGTGTGTGTGTGTGTGTGTGTGTGTGTGTGTGTGTGTGTGTGTGTGTGTGTGTATATATATATATATATATATATATATATATATATATATATATATATATATATATATTACAAAAGTATATGTGTTCTAAAGCCACACTCATTCTCACTAAGACAACTCCGCAACAGTCTGTCCTGGGAATTGTCAAAAATCAGTGAAATCAAAATAAAAAAACACTGACAAAGCCTATATGACTGAGCGTGCTGCGCTAGTGCTAGGAGTGGTCATAATAATAGGGCAAAAGGTCAGATTGAACGGTCAGGTGTTTAATAATGTTATTGTGTTTAGAGTAAAACGGTGTCTGCCTGCAGTGCAGTGTTGCAGATCACAGTTGCGGTGTTGAGAGAACAGCGCCTCACCAGTTTGAGCTTCCTGCCTGTGCTCTCAGAGGCCTCTGCTTCCAGCAGCTCTTTCTGAAGCTTCTCCTCGGCTTTCTTCCACTGGGAAACACACAGACACACACATTTCAATGGCAATGAAAATGATTGACACGCACCCACCCACTCATTCATTCATTCCCTCTGGGTTAGTCCCTCCTCCCACACACACACACACACACACACAATTAAAGTTCCTGCAAAATACTTTTTGGAGCATTGGAAGTCCTTTGGGGACTTGATGATTGGCTAATACAGATAGACTTGCCAATCAGGAAACACCAAAAGAGACAGGAAGCCATGTCTACCAATGATATTTCATGTACCCCCACATACTTAAGAGAGGCAGGAGAGCTTACACAGGGGTGAAGTTTGGTGGAAGTTACTGAGAACTGCTAACATTTCTGAAAGCCAGCTCGTACTGCCATGCTCATGTCCCGTACCTTTCTCTGCATCCTGGACAGGTTCTTCTTCTTCTCCTGGTAGGTCATGAACTTCTGCTTGGGCTTCAGGTCCTCAGAGTCCTTCTTCATCTCCACCTCTTTTATGCGCAGACACAGCAGAGTCTTCAGCATCTGCAGCCGCAAGGGGGGGGCAACAAGAGGGGGGAGGACAGAAAGATAAAAAAAATGAATTCTGCTGCTGGCGAACAGCGCAACTCAAGCTTTTTTAAGTTGGCACGTTTGATCAACTAGCTCCGCTGGTGGGAAAACGCATGGGACTACATAAGTTGTAGCGCTATCCTATTGTGTGCAGAGGGAATTTGAAAGACAACTGTTTTGAAAGACAACGGTTTATCCCGGACAGAAAGATAAAAAGAGTAAGAGAGTGAAGGAGGGAGCAAACGCAAAAAAGAGGGAAACGTTTTCAGCTCTGTGTGTGTTGTAAAAATGGAGATCTTTAAAAAAAAAAACATATTTGGGTCGCCTAGAAATCTAGACGCACCCTAGCGGCAGCAAATGTAATTTGCCTGCCAGGGTATTCTAGCAACTCTCCGTTGGCTTGCAAGCTGGAAATGTAACTTCACTCAGGCCAATCACATCGTGTATAGAGTCGGTGGGCAGGCTTAACATAATGACGGCAGAGTTGCGACGGTTCCGCATGAATTCCCTGCTACTTGAAAACAAATAAGATGGATGCTGCTGCTGGCGAACAGCACGACTCGAGTTAAGATTTTTTTTAAGTTGGCAAAACTTTGATCAACTAGCTCCGCTGGTGGGAAAATGCATGGGACTATCCTGTCCTACTAGCGCTATCCTATTGTGTGCAGAGGGAATTTGAAAGACAACCGTTTTGAAAGACAACCGTTTATCCCGCCCCTCGGATTGAAAACTGCCAATGGTGCCAATCGATGTGGGTCTGGCTCGTCAGGCTAATTTTTGGGGGCTTTTTATGCCTTGTGACAGTGATGAGAACGACAGGAAGCGAGTGGGAGTGTCAGATGGGGTTAGACCCCGGGTCAGACTCAAACCCGGGTCCCCCCGGTGAAAAGGGAGATCTTCTTTGAAATACATAAAGAGAGATGGGGGGGGAGAGTGAGTGTGTGTGTGTGTGTGTGTGTACCTCTGGTTTGACGTGGTAGTTCCTGCTCTTGATGATGCCGGACATGACCTTAACCAAGGCCAGAGAGGCTTCTCCTAGCTTATCCTGCCTCAGAAGTTTCTTCACTGCATCGGAACACATTTCATTCACCTACACGCACACACACAGGCATAAACACAACATAAAAATGTGTTACATCATAGATTAACCGCTTCAAAAGTTTCTACATCAGCATCACGCACACACAACACGCACAAATATAATTTATATCCTTTAAGGAACTACCTATATCTCACACACCCAGCCCCAAATCTAGACGCATGCACAAATCTGGACCTCACACACCTAACTAGGGGTGGGCGATATGGACAAAAAATAATATCTCAATATTTTTTGTGATTTTGACGATAACGATAATTAGTCGATATCCTTTAAAAAATTGTTTTTGTTAAAGTCTGAGTTACTTTACAGCCCATTATTTATGAATAGCATCATTAGGCCTACAATAATAACCAATAACCTAACCTGTGACTTTTTAACTTAATCAACCAATGCATTGTCACTCTATGACACATTTCCAATTCTGCCCCCACTTGTGTGTGTGGCAATGACATGGTCTAGCCAGCTACATTAGAGAAGATGACTAGGCCTAACAGTTTCCCAAGAGAAAGTCTGAAGCTGAAGTTCCTTTCAAACCTTTACATAGGATTCACTTTAAAACTAAGAGCAGACCAACAGAGTAGCTTACATCTCAGTTATTTCCTTCTATGTTTTGTTTTAGAGCAATCACGTAGGCTAGCTTTCCAAGTTACAGAATAGAAACTAATGCGTTAGCTTATGGCTAATGTATATGAGAAATCCCATAGAGATGCTAACGGTTAGCATAATCGGTAAACGTAGATATTTAGAGCAAACTTCAGTCCATTTACAAAAGAGTTACATGAGAATAGTTATTTGTTTACAACTGACTATTAAAATACTCAAAGGCTAATGTTTTCTCTCCATATAATACCGTGTAGGAAAAAACGTGACTGTCTCATCAATGCTACTTGAACAGAAGTGGCCGCATAAAATCCCAAGTAGGCTACTCTCGCCAAAGATTTTTAAATCTTTGCTCTCGCTGCACAAAATAAACATTAGGCTGCGTGGGACAACGTTGTGACCCACTAGTGATCACGTGACACTTGCTCTGCTGCACTTCTCCCGCATAGCCTACCTCCTGGGACTGTAGGAGTCTTCCGTGCGTGATTTCGAGAGTTTTTTCCCCATAAGTAATTTAAATACTCAATAATGTCAATTTGCACATCGTTAAAACAACAATCACGATATTATCGCAGACAATATATATCGCCCACCCCTACACCTAACCCTAGCGAGCCTCTAGCTTGTAACCCCCCACCCCCCTCCTCCCGTGTGGACTGTGGCTTGGGTTCTGACCTTGCGCACAGGGTCATTCATGTGCGGCACCACCATGACGATGATGTTGTTGTGGAAGTTGAAGTGGGGCAGGGCCACCATGAGCTCGCACATGCAGCGGATGGCCACCTCGGCCAGGCCCCGGTAGCAGTCCAGGGACACGGCACCACTGGCCTTCTCCTTCTTCTGCTTCCAGTCTGGGGTGAGGAGTTACAGTGATGAGGAGGACATTTACATTTGTGTGTGTGTGTGTGTGTGTTGCAGTAGGGGTATTGGAGGTTTTGTGTGTGTGTGTGTGTGTGTGTGTGTGTGTGTGTGTGTGTGTGTGTGTCTGTGTGTGTATTCTGAGGCAGTGATAAAGCTTGTGGATCAACTGAAGCTCTTCATGTGTGTATTTGCACTTTAGAATGTTGGTACCTTTGACGACCCGTTCTAAGTTCTCCAGGTAGAACTTGTACTGGCTCACCAGGCCCTCCTCAAACTCTCGCAGCTGCTGCGTCTCCTTTTTTCACCTGAGCAACACACCAACATCACCCAGGTTTACACACAGACACATACATACACACACACACACACTAGGAGCACATGGACCTCCACACCTCTGCTCCTTCAGACCTAAGCAGAGTTTAATAATGGAGGTTTATGTAGTGACCTAAGAAACTGGCCATAAGACATGCATTCACCACTAACGTCAATGGTTTTAACTAACCCTCAGTAAAGAATGTCATACAAATACACAGGCCGAATCAGAGTTCTATGTTTTCAGTTGCAGTCTTTGGGGACATCATTTTCTATAGATTTTCCTTTACTTCACTATGTAAACCACAGGGTGTGTTACTGCTAGACTGTGCCATAAGTATCACTTGACAATCAATGGAGATTAAAGGGGAATCTGCTCAAAAGGGGGAGGAGGCGGTGAGCTGTGAGGTCACCCACCCTGGCGGTCTTTTCGGCCTCTGTGAGTGGGCGGATGCGGTAGGCAGGGACGATGTCCTTAAAGATCTCCATTAGGGAGACCATGACCAGCTTTCTGACTGTGACCGCCACGCTGGGGTCAGTCTCCATCAGCATGGCCCTTAGCTCCTTCACCTTCTTTATCTGCAAGAGGAACAGGAACACACACACACACACACACACACACACACAAAGACACACACGAGACAGTGAGAAGAGCTGCTGGGAGTTGGAGGTGTCCATTTTCACTCTTACATTGTTATTAGTACGATCAGTGTGTGTGTGTGTGTGTGTGTGTGTGTATGTTCCTTACATTGTTCTAAATGAGCATGGTTGAGGTCAGTTTGGCTGTGTGTGTGTGTGTGTGTGTTTACGTTGGCGCTGGGGTCAGCGAGGATGGCTGAGCCCAGTTTGGCGATGCGCTCCTTACGCTCCTGCAGCTTCTCGTTCCGCAACTGGAACTGCTCTTCTGGACTCAGAACGGGGCCGGCCTGGGCTTCCTCCACTAGGGGACCCCACACACACACACACACACACACACACACACACACACACACACACAACCAGATATTCAATCAAGGCCCGCAAAAAATACCAAAACACAACAGTGAACTCATCCATTATGATCAACTATGTAACAAATCTATTATGACATGCTGTGGTTTTGAGTAACAAGCTTAGTTTAAACCATTGCTTTCATTGATATCAACTGTATGTATATAGGAGCTTAACATAATAATATATCTCAAGGTGCTTTACAGAACTCAGCCTGGACTTGAACTAAAGACAGGAGGCATGCAGACCATGGATTCCTTACATCAATCAACAATCATCACTGTAAATGAAACAGCCTGACTTACCCACTTCCATTTCTTCTTCTGACTCTTGTTCTTCCTCTTCCTTTTCTTTCTGTTGAACTACAGAGAGAGAGAGAGAGAGAGAGGGAGTGATTTTGAGAGAGAGAGAGAGAGAGAGAGAGAGAGAGAGAGAGAGAGAGAGAGAGAGAGAGAGAGAGAGAGAGAGAGAGAGAGAGAGAGACTTTACTCAATGACTCTTGTGCCAATAGCTCTGGACATGTGTTGACAGAGGTACCCTTATCAGAGAATTTGACAGTGCTAATAGTGCTTCAATCATTTGACAGAAACAACATACACACACACACACACACACACACACACACACACACACACACACACACACACACACGCACGCACGCACGCACGCACGCACGCACGCACGCACACACACCTGGCTTCTCCATGCTCTGCGGGATGAGGCGGGTCTTGTCCTTGATTGGCAGCAGGTGGATGAGCTCCTTCTCTTCGTCCTTCTTCATCTTGCGGGGCGTCTTCTCATACGACTCCACTTGCTCCCCCTTGCGCTTCTTTGCGTGCACTGGAGCACTGGGGCAGTCCACAGGGGGAGAGACACAAAGACATCCTGGTCAACACACTTCTTCTGGACTGGACGTTATCATTGCTTTGTTATGCTTGGAAATCCTGTGTGCAGTGCACTCATGTCTTCAGATGGTTACAGCAATGGCTTTCTTTGTCCATTTAGAGGTGTGTGTGTGTGTACATGCAGTGCATCATAAACAGGAGGAGTGAGTCATGTGGAATGGAAGTATAAGTATAAGTATATATACTCTTTTGATCCCGTGAGAGAAATTTGGTCTCTGCATTTATCCCAATCCGTGAATTATTGAAACACACTCAGCACACAGTGAACACACAGTGAGGTGAAGCACACTAATCCCGACGCAGTGAGCTGCCTGCATCAACAGCGGCGCTCGGGGAGCAGTGAGGGGTTAGGTGCCTTGCTCAAGGGCACTTCAGCCATTCCTACTGAACTGGGTTTGAGTCCGAAGTGCTAACCAGTAGGCCACGGCTGCCACACAAATGGAATGGAACTACAAATCTAAAATCATCACTGTTATTGTTACAATTAAGTGTTACATTTAACACTGTTACATCTGCAAGATACTCCTCTCTAGTGAATGTTTCAGAATGTTTGTGTCTGTAAGCGTCTTGACCGTGTATGTGTGTGTGTGTGTGTGTGTTGAAAGGCCTACCAGGAGGAGAGGTCTCGCGTTATGAAGGAGGCCCTCTGTGCCATGGCCCTGATCTGCTCCAGGTCGTCCTCCTCCATCATGTCTGTGGGCAGTGTGTCCAGAAACTCCTCCTCATCCTCCTCTTCCTCTGCAAAGAAGAAGCACATGGAGGCACACAGCTTAACTTAGACTCTAAATCAGATCACCAAAACCCAACCACTCCCGAGGTGAGAACTGTTATTATAACCATAGTTACTCATCCGTGTAATTAGAGGTCTTTAATCATGAAACTGCGTGTTGAGGTTAGGGGGGGGAAAACAATCATAATAAACCCTACAGACCAAATATTCTGCATTTTATTATTTATCATTCTCCTCCACTGCAATTTCCCTTTCAGATCAATTAAGTAAATAATTCAATAAATCCATCAATCAAAAGACTGGACTCCATAACCAAAGACATTATGAAAATATAACTACAGTAAGGACATCAGTCTTGAGCAGCTCACCTGGTTTCTTGTGATAGCGCTCCAGCGGCTGTGGGGTCTTGGTGGACACATCGCTGATGGCCTGCCGGAGCTTGCGATGCTCCTTGCGTTGCTTCTTGGCGGCGTTCTCTTGCTTGAACTGTTTGTTCCTGGTCTTGTTGTCCAGCTTCAAGTTGCTGGTTTTCAGCAGCTTGCGGAAGCTGGGCCGCCTCTTGTTGTGGTTCCTTTTCTGTGAAGAAAACAAATACAATGAATAATGCTTCTCTAGGAGGATATTAAAACACTGTGCATTTATGGAGATCATCATAATCAATTACTATGTATCAATGAACAGTTCCCTGAACTTCTCCAGTACATCTAGGGGCCCCAATAAAACACAAAAACTTGTAAAATAAAACAGTGTATCAATAAAGTTAAATATCAACTCATTCATAAAGGAATAAAAGTAACAGACAGAGTAGTAAAAGTGTCACCGCACACTGATCAAAACAAATACCTATTATCTCCGAGTTTCCATTCGCATCTGTTTACATCTATTTAGACAGCCATTTCGAAATACACAACAAGACAAAGGCAAGCGCACTAAACGGCATCTGTGATATGATCAATTAGCAGCTTTAATGTTTAAAACTTTAATGTTTAAATTTCCTGGCATTGATTTTCAGGCAGATGCAACACTAACCATATCCGTACAGTTAGCTAATAACGTTGGGTAACGTCAGCCAATGCTGTAGCAAAACAGACAACTCTAAACTCAAAAGACAACTCTACGCCTAACATCATGATATCTTTATTTTTCATCAAGTGTTGGACAACTTGAAATAACGTTAAATAAAACAAAAATATCGTCAAGTCAATTACTAACGTAACGTTAGCTAAGCATGTTATCTTAAGTATTGGGCTATGCTAGACTTAGGCAAAATCTGAATAAAAGAATCACTTACCCCCGTTCCCATGATGCCCCGGTGTGACAATCTAATAAAAAACTAAATTGAATAGTTTACTCTAAAGACATTTAATTACAATTGTTGTAAACTCATATTAAGAGGACACACTGCACATGTGTTCTTGCAAGTGTGTTTTGTTACCGGAACTACGTATACGAACGAAAGTCCTATAGTTCCCACATACTGCCACCTTGTGGTAGGGAGTTCTTGCTCAGGGTACGTTGAGCGCATAGACTGTCTATGGTTGAGAGTATGCCTATAACTCTGCTAGAACAGTTGAAACACGTTTATCACAAATGCTGCACATATAAATGTTCATCAGACAAACATAATCACAACCAGAACTTGAATTTTCAGCTTCAATTTATTTACATGAATTTTATCTAATGATCTTTTAGCAAGGGCATAATCTATTTACATTTAACTCATAACTTAGTATGAAAACTGTACAACACAGAGAAAGACAGAAGACAAGATAGTGAATCAACTTATCAATTATGTAGTAGCCTAAGATTTAAAAGCAATCATACAGTTGCATTTTTTTTACATCAAATCATACAGCTTTAGAGCTTTAAAATCCAAAATAAAACCAGGTATCTGATAATATGCAACCAAACCAATCCATAAAACAAACAAACAAACAAACTTCAGTACTGAACTGAGAATGGAGCGCTATTATAAGCATACCAATGCTGCTGCATCAATAGGAAGATTAATAAGGTCCTCAGTACAGATTAAACATTCACTGCATTTAAAAAAGAAAGTCATCAGTTGCACCTGTTGGCCCACAAAAGCACTGACACTGTAACACGCAAGTGTTGTGCACAAGTAACATAGCGACTGTATGCTCTCTTAACATATCAACCATTGCTGGCAGAGACAGGGAGGAAATAAAAAGCTTTTTTTTCGAGATTCCTCTCGATTTTGCAAGTAAGTACACTCAAGATGCCTGAGCATCAACAGTAAGACACACAGAGTGGCTATGCTCTGGGGGTTCCTTGCTGTCCTAAAGCTACGATTCACCATTGCACTTCAAAAGATCTGACTTAAGAAAAAAACAAAAAGCAATTAATCTCTGACCGAGTGTGAGAGTGAGAGAGACACTACAAATCACATTTATCAGGCATTTCTTTGTTTTGTTTCTTTTTTCAAGATTTTCAGTCCTTTTTTTTATGTCGGGTTAAATAATCCTGATTAATTTCATTCCTTCATATAGGTAGCCTTACCTCTTGACAAGGCAATATCATAACATTAAAGTCCATGTTACAGTTACTGGTCCATTTAAAAGTCAGTCCATTTAACAATGCAAGACTGTTTCAAAGCAGCTACGATGTGCGATCTCCCCACAAGAGTATACCTAAAGCTTGCAGGGGTGACGGCTTGACTACTGATCCAATAGCTCCTTAGTGGTCCGAGACACGACTAAATTAAAAAAGAAGCTTAGAGAGATGGTGTTTGTCAAAAGCTTGTTTTCTTGGAACTGTTAAAACACAGCTATCACTCACAGCTAGTCCGCTCCCTCAGACAGTGAGCTCATACCGAACTCTGGATCGACAGGTTCGTGGGGACACAAAGCCAGAACAGTAAAAGAGTGTGTGAGAGAGCAAAAATAGTGACAAGTTTCTGATGTGACTGAGTGTCTTTAAAAGTTACATCAGAAACCTGCTTCATGTGCAAGAGTTGAGATTTGTGTTGAGTTGAGACTTTGTTGGGGGGTGGTAGTGCTTCCAGAATTCTCTGCAGTCCACTCTTTTGCACTGTCCATAGAAGCCCTGCTCCATCTCGGAGCCAGAAGAAGTCTGAAGTGTTTGTGAAGTGGACATGCTCCCACCAAAGCTGGAGCGTTACAGTGGGAGGGAAAGGCAGCAATTGTTCCGACATTGACCAAATAAATAACAACAACAATAACAACCATACAGTCCCATACTTCAAAGCCACAGTTTGTCCTGATCGTGGAAGTAATACTGGCAAAGGTTTTTTTTGTTTTTCGAGGATTCAAGTGTTTTCCCTAGGCTCTCTAGGTGACCTCTCGACATGTGAGAATTTGGTTTTGTCAGTTAGAAATTCATTTTTGATTTAGAATTGGAAAATTCTAAGTTCTTTTGCGGCATTATAAGTCCTCCACAATGAGAACTAGTAGCTTGTGTCCAGGTAAGCGCAGTTAGGAGCTTTTAAGTGCTGGACTGCCGGTCTTCTCTGCATCTTTGCTGTCCTTCATGAGTGCGCTGAAGACCTGATGAGCACAAAGATATAAGCATGAGATAAAATCCACATGGTTTGATTTTTAAGATAACATCTATAAAGAGGGGTGACACACTGGTCAGACTGTAAAAAACTAAAGCTATAAAATCATCACATAGTAAATGCAGAGTGAAAGTTCATGGAGACCTTTCATGGACCGAAAAGCATGTGAACTAACTAAAGAAATAAACTGCTGCATGGAAAACATTTTTGATAAACACCTACATTTTGAATATGCTACAAACAAATTCCCTGATATTCCATGACTTGGGTAAAGCATGATCAAATCTGGAATAGCTTTTTTTATTATTATTTTATGACCTGTGGAAACCCTGTACAATACAATAAATAAACAATAAATGCAGGAGTGAACAAGTGAAAAAATACACTATTGTTGAATGACTGAATATCTGTACTAATGACTGGACTAGAGAATGCACGAATTACTGAATGAATAAATAAGTGAATGAGTGAATATATGTACTAATGACGGGATAAAATACTGAATGACTGAGTGAATGAGCGTAAAAGAAGCATACCTGCGCCCACTTCCTGTTGCCGCTGAGCATTTGGGTGGCGGCAATGCAGGTGAAGAGTGCGTCGGAGGGCAGGTGGTCCGGCAGGCGAGTGAGGAACTGCGCCATGTGGATGAAGTCCATCTGCAGCAGCACGTCCTCAAACAGGCGCAGGATGCCCAGGCCCGTGCGGAACAGGAACTCCTCGCCGTCCCGACAGAACACGTCCCACACGCGGCACGCCACGTCCAGCGGCAGGGGCCGGCTGTACAGCGTGAAGATCCTGGAGGGCGCACACACACACACACACACACACACACACACGCCCACACGCACGCACGCACACACACACACATACGCAACACACACACGCAACACACACGCACACACACACACGCAACACACACGCACGCAACACACACAAAGATGTATATGGTCAACATACACCTGCGTCAATGCTTCCATTTAGGGAATGCTAAGGCTTACAGTTTCATTAATAGATATTGAAAGTTAACCCACCATTCTGAAAGTAGACACAAAATACACACACATATAGACACATAAACCATTACTCTAAAAGTGTGTTCATCTTAAATAAAAAGAACACTTGTCACTCTCCATACACCCTCAAGAGAAAAACCTGTTTTCATGATTTACCTGACATTTTCACCAAGTTCATATTGTTCTGGTTTGTCCCTGGACTCTACTCACCAGTCTATCAGGTAGAGGTCTGGGGTGAGACTGCAGCTCTTGAAGTGGCTAAACAGCCTTGGGAGGTTCTCCTCAAAGAACACCTCGAATGCAGCAAAGTACTTCATCATCTGATGAGTTGGGAAAATTACATAAATAAAAATAAATGTATGTAAATTTATATATGTATACAATCCTATTAAAAGTCACACATGTTTACAACAATGACATCATACATAGGCATGCAAAATGTACAGTTAATATTAAAAAAATGCACCAATGTGCCTCACAACCTTTGGGCTCTTAAATCTCCATTCATGCCTACAACAACCACATGACTTCACAGTGTCCAGCCTGGAGCTAAGAGGCCAATCAGGTGTGGTTTCTCCCCTTGACATAACAAAGTGCCATCCAAATGAATCTGAGGATGCTATAAATAACTGACTACCAACAAAAAGAAATCTTTTGTGTTGTCTTTACAAAAACAATAAACACCCATGCATTGAGGCTTAAAGCGAGCAGCTAGTGTAGAGAAGGAGCCCTGGTTTGCCTGAGGAAGGCTGCGGTAACAGGCCCTACCAGTTCATGGTCCACTCTGAAGAAGGCCAACTGGCAGGGCTTGTTAAGGAGGTTGGCGAAGGCGATGAAGGCGTCAGCTTCCTCCAGGTTGAGGATCAGCACGGCGGCAATGAAGGACATTCCCTGGACCTGGGGTCAAACGTCAGGAGGTCAGAATGTTCATTGCCAGGATTTTCATATATGACATCCTGACATGCATAGATTCCTCCTCAAACTTCTGTAATCTCTACAACCAGGTGAAGTTTAGCACAGCGGCGTGGCTTTTACCACACACACACACACACACACACACACACACACACACACACACACACACACACACACACACACACATCACATTTACTCTGCACTGAGAGACTGAAGGAAGCGGAATGTAAAGAGAACATTCCTAAGGCAGTTCCATAAACATAGAGTGGCAGGTTCTTGAATGTCCACCTGATGACCGAAAGATTGGAAGTTACAGCTGTGTGAGTGTGTATGTACTCACGTATCCCACGTCTGGTCTGTAACAGGTATATGCCCCCAGGATGCTGTGCAAGACATCATGGTAAGGCCCACCCTGAGAGAGACGAAAGCCAAGAAACACAACCACTCATCAGACATAAGAAAAACACACACAGTCAGCAAACATGAGTAAATACACACAAACATGCCCATAGACACACACACCTACACTTACACTCAGAAGCACACACAACCAAACACACAAAGCAGTCATTACCACCCCCCCCAGCCCTGTCTCCTCACCATCCTCCCTCCTTTTAGTTAGGAGTTCAGTTTCTATGTGTGTGCCCATCCCCATATGTATCCTCTAGCAGTGACTTATTCACTGAATTGAGACTGTTAGGTAGATTTGTGTTACCTTCTGGAAGATGAAGAGGGAGGGGAAAGTGCGTGAGATGTCCAGCTTGATCACATCCAGACTGGACTCGCGGTCCGCCACAGATGCCCCTGATTCGGCTGGAGATGAAAGACATGACTTCAGGTCAAATACAAGGGCGAGCACAAACTTCCACTGGCCACAGTGATTAAGGGCTGGCACTGATGTATTCCCTCCAGTCCCCAGCATTAGATGTCCCCTCAGTAGGGGGGTTTTGAACATTACAATAGAAGAATGCTTTCATCAACAATGTTTGATCGTGTGTGATTCTAAAATTCTATATTATAGTCAATGGACCCTTTGGAACATTCAATCTATATTCAAGATTGTACAGTATATGGTGTATGTGTCAGTGTAGGTGCATGCGTGCATGTGCATGTGCATGTGCATGTGCGTGAGAGACAGGCAGGGCCATAAGTTCTACTTCTGCTGGCATTCAACTCAACACAAACAAATTAACCAAACGGAAAGTAAACTTTTCAGTTTGAACCTCATACATTAAGATCCTTGAGGAAACACACACACAAAACCTCTTTTCTCTCTCACACACACACACACACACAAAACCTCTTTTATCTCTCTCTCTCTCTCTCTCTCTCTCTCACACACACACACACACACACACACACACACAAACCTCTTTTATCTCTCTCTCTCTCACACACACACACACACACACACTTACCCTCGGTCTCCGTCTCCGAGCCTATTTCACTGAAACTCCTCCAGCGTTCCTTGGCCCTGGAGAGGAAGATCTCGTACAGCTCTGGAGTCGGAGAGAAGCAGTGAAGGAGAGAAAGAGGAGGAGGAGGAGGAGGAGGAAGAGAGAACAGCAAGAATCCAGACAGTCAGACTGGCTCGGCAGGATCAAAGAGTTTCCTGGACGTCAGTTCAGAGCTTAAGCTTCTCTAGGGTAAACTGCAGCTCACAGTGATTGGGGGATGCACATCCCCAAGCACTTCTCTTTACACCAGCCAACTCAAAAGCCTGCTCCCAGACACACGCATCAGAGAGGGGGCAGGGATCTAAAGCAGTCTGTTGACATGAGGTTAGGGAGGCAGTTTGTCAAACTGAGATTTATCTTGTTGACTTTGGTAAAGCCTGGCTAGAGTTTACTCCGAGACTGCGTCCAGTTTCATTAGCCTCTTCACTGGATGTGTGGTGCTGTAGCATTTTTTTGTTTGTTTGCAGCATTTAGCTGGCTATAACTGAATAGTGTATACGGCCCAGAATGCTTGGCTTAAATGAACAGCTTCCAAAACAGAATTGGAACAGTAACTACTACAACAAAACCTGCATCAAGCCATCATCCTTACACACACACACACACACACACACACACACACACAGCAGACACAAACGCACACACACACACACACACACACACACACACACACTTATCCACTTTACCAGGGGTGATGTTGAGCTCGTTCCCAATCGCCAGGCTCCAGACTTTGCCGCGGACGTTGGGTGGCAAGCCTTGCCACCACAGCTCCCTCACGCGGCGCGTGCCACGCCTGCCAACAGGACACACATGGGCACCACCATTTACACACTGGCAAAGTCTTCAAGACACCTCTATATTGCTATAGAGGTTTAATATTGCTATTCAAATCAATGGAGTTTAATTCAATTCCTATTCAAACTGAAAAATACCATGTATTTGGAAACACTGAATTCATTTGATGCTATATATTCATTAGATGTTATTCAGTATCATCCTATTGTTAAAATGCATTGTTCAATCTGGTGAATAGCAGCAGTAACAGCAGAAACGTCAAGTAAAGTTTCCCCGAAAGCTTTGCTTTGCTTTCAGATGCTACCAATGTTTCACCAGGCGGAGCGCCCATCTGCAACTGGATTTGCATTTCCTGAACAGACTGGTATTCACATTCAGTTGCCCCCAGTGCATTTTGTTTACTTGTGCAGAGCCTCTGAGAGAGGGGGGAAGAATGCTGCATATTATGCTGCATTTCCGAACAGTGTTTTACAATGCAGGCCATTATTATATGGAAATTATGTTTCCCTTTTGCAGTTCTATGCAAAATTCATGACAGTTGAGACGCTGATGAGGGCGGTGTGTGTTTCTGTACATCTGTCTGTGTAAGTGTGTGTGTGTGTGTGTGTGTGTGTGTGTGTGTGTGTGTGTGTGTGTGTGTGTGTGTGTGTGCGTGTGCGTGTGTGCGTGTGCGTGTGTTCTCACATGCTCTCCCAGTTGGGCAGGATCTCATTGTTCCAGGCTACCATGGCGCTGGCGATGCTCTCCTCCTGCTTGAAGCGCTCCTTCATCATCTTCTTCTTCCTCTGGGCCTCCTTCAGCTCTGCAGGACAAACCAGACGAAATAAAATAAATAAAAAACATAAGCAACAACAACACACACATTCAAAAATACATTTTCAAGTCAAATGTTTATGATTGATATGTATGGCTGAAATAGCAGTGTTTTTCTATGGCTGTGTGTGCCTTCTTGGAAGCTTTCCAGAAATTCAATTCAACTCATCACATCAATCAGATGTTGCCATTCAAAGAGATTTCCATGTCACTTGTTTTACAAAACAACTGTCAATACTGCCCGGTCCAATCAAACAGAAATCACTTCTGTGCGCTCAGAACTCATTTTTGCTGAGCCTAGATGATGCATTTCCAGTTGGGATTTGACGCTGAGGAGGCCTGATTTGTGGTCAGGGTTTGTGGCTACAGCACGTGGTGGTGGGCTTAACAGAGCGCCTTCATCTGACTGCAGCTTGGGTGTAGGCTTTAAAACACAGACTGGAAGTGTGACAGTCTTGAGTTTACGGTCAGTGCTGGAATTTAGGGCTTAGAAGTTTACTCATTCGTAAACTTCATCCACACTGAATTAGACTGCCTAGTGTCCTACTGAGAGTAGTCCACACTGCATTAGACTGCCTAGTGTCCTACTGAAGGGATATGGGGGGCTTTGAAAGTGTAGACACACTACTTGAGTTTGGACTTCAACTTCAGTACACGCAACAGCTAGTCCAGACCTCTCTGAGGCCCTTCTACCTGACCTGGCCATGCAAACCTTTTTCCATCATCATGCGGTCATACCTGATAGCCCAGTACTCTCACCCCCTCCTTTAAGGTGTAACCCGTCTGGAAGTGTGCAAGGATTAGGCTACAAGGGACAGCCCTACGAATGTTATGCCTTATGCAATGTTGCTTGTGCACCTTCCGATTGATAGTGAGTAACACATTTCCATTTGAAGAACACTGATGGCCACTTTTCGTAATCATCCAGATTCACAGGAGTGGCCCTCTGAGTCATTGTTTAGGTCACAAGAGTGTGTTGGGTTTACATCACAGTGAGGGGTCACGGCAATTAGTCCAACCTGACTTAACATGTTGACTGAATTAGTGGTTACGGTTAGTGTGTAAGGGCTCCTAATTATAGGGACATACTTCACAAGTCTGTGTGTGTTGGACACTGAGGAAGAGGTCCTGAGAGGTCAATCTGACTTGACTGAGGATTTAAGGTTAGGGTCTTACGTCTGCTGGCACTAGCTTCAGCGTGTGCAAATCTGCTGGGATGGTGTTGATGTGGTGTGTGTGTGTGTGTGTGGCGTGTGTATGAGTGTGTGTGTATGTGTGTGTGTGCGCGTATGTATGAGTGTATGAGTGTGTGTGTGTGTGTAAAAGGAGACTCACCTCTCTTCTTGGCCTCGGCCACCATCTCGTCGTACTCCTGCCTGTGGCGCTGGGCCTCCTCTGAGGACTTAGCCGGAAGGTTCCTGGAGGAGGACAGAGGGTACAGCAGACCGCAGTCAGCCAGGCAGCCAATCACAGACCACCAAAACAAATCACATGACTCACTGACACACAAACAACACAACAGAGAGGTGTGTGTGTGTGTGAACTACGTGAAGTGGATAAGTGTGTGTGCGTGTGGAGTTGTTGCCTGGAAGAGACCTTCTGAATGGCATGAGGCCAATCACATGATAAAGCCATAAATCTCTGCTCATGTGCCAGACAGAAAAAAGATATCCAGCAAACCACAGCAAGATATATCGCTGAGCAATGAGGGCATACAAAGAAGGCAGAGCACTGGTTCCAACCAATCCCATGACTTCCCATGTGTCAAGTAGGGAGAGAGAAGGAGGGATAGAGAGAAAGAGAAAGAGAGAGAGAAGGAGTGTGTGTGTGTGTGTGTGTGTGTGTGTGTTTAAGTGTTTTAAGTAGCAGTGTGAGTGTGTGTTAACTCAGGCTGAGCTCTGCCTTCCGTGGCCATTCATAGTTAATCACGAGCGGCGTCCTTGAGGGTGAAACACAATCACTCCTCCCAGCTTTATCACTCTCCTGCGTAGTGTGCCCTTCACGCACGACACGCACGCACGCACACACGAGGCTTGTGCAAAATTCCAGAATTGAATTGAAACTGGCTCTTAAATTCCAATTAAATTCTTGAATTTCACTTGCATTTCATTTGAGGTAGCAAACAGGAAGCAGAAATGCAATTCCTCAGTGACAAGTCCAGACAGCCCTGGCCGAGGACCAGATCAGTGATATGGATCTCTTTCCCCTCCTCTGTCTGGACCTCAAATTAGGAAGACTCAGAGCAACACAACGGCACTGCGGCAAGGTCAACAAAGTCATCATCATAAGTTACAAACAAGCAACCAAGAGCTAGTGACCCATATTACACTTCACCTTTCCACTCTTACTGGGAATAGTTGTGTGTGTGTGTGTGTGTGTGTGTGTGTATTGCTATTCACTGAGAAAACACACATTACGAGGGTAATGGAGAGGTATTTTAAGCCCCAAGAAAAAGCTAACTCGACATTTTTATCAAACTAATCAGTAGCCAGCAGATGACACGCTGACCTGGTTACCAAGCAACCAACTGTGTGGCCCCCCAGAACATGGCTGCAGATATTCTAAAGGGAGGCGGCTCGGAGGTATGGAGAGGTGGGGGTAGATCAAAAGAGTGACCCGACACAGGATTTGCCTCTAGTGGTTCCCCATCAAGACAAATCTTCACATTAAATGGGTTCCTAGAGGAACATTATTGAAAGGCTTAATTTAAGAAGCATTATAGGGTTATGGAGCCGCAATGTTGGCAATGCATATAGGAAGTGAATATAATATTACAAGAAGGAGTTGAGCTTGCATCTAAATTCAGTGAGCTAAGATGACTAGCCAACAGCTAACACACTTGTCTTGAAAACACCACCATTGTGAGTACAGTGGGTGTGGATAAAAGCTTGCCACCAGCTAGCTGACTACAGAACTCAAAGCAGTACAAGCTAAGCTCACACCTTAAGAGTGAAAAAACAACACAATGTTAAAAGACAATAGGCATGTTAAATCCTCCACTAAGGGGTTAACTCGTGATAACTTAAGCATTACTCTTGCCAAGTCCATTAAGAACGGGAGGCCTTAATACACCATTACCCTTCAATGTAATTCCCTTCAACATTTCCTTTACTGCTACAGAACCAATCCATAAGTAAGGGAACATGCTTACCTTAATGGAACACACAGGCAGTGAAGCAATTATTCTTTTGTAACGTTGCCTGAGCTAGTTTTTATAGTTCAATCTTTCAATCTCATCTCATCATGGTGTTCTTTACATTAGTGCAGATCCTATCACTTTTATGCCTCCGTGATGTGTACAATATAATGTAAATTTCTTCAGTCAAAACGGTATATTATTATATTTATAAGAGGCATTTGGTGCATTTATAAATACATGGTGCATTCATAAATGATGGTTAAGTTCAATTCTGTATAACTAACTAGAGATTATATGGCCCAAGGAGAATAGCTGGTGTTGGTGAGAAAGATTGTCTGCCATGTGATAGCCTATAATAGGCCCAGCATTCATTCACTTCAGCAGATGCCACTTATCCCAAGCAACTGGCAGGACAATGAAAGCGTACAGTCATCAGGATATCAGAATATGAGCTCCTTATGAACTGGAGTCAGGGTTTCAGTGGAATAAGAAGTACCATGCTATGCCGTGTGTGTGTGTGTGTGTGTGTCTCCCTTATCCAAAGCAATTCAAGCACAATCACAGCGCATGGTTATCAGAAGAATGTAAGCCGTGACCACATTAACGGTACCATTTGGTGTGTCTTTCGGTGTACATAAACATGTGTGTGTGTGTGTGTGTGTTTGTGCTGACTCATTCAAGTCTCTCTTTTAGGTTTCATATTGTGGGGTGTGATATGTGTAAAGTATGTGAGAAGGGTGTGTAACCAAGGTGTGTGTGACTGTGGGATTGTGTGTGAAAGTGTGTGTGTTAAACCATAAGTGTGTCCTTCCGCCGATGGAAGGATGTGGGTATGTGCTTCACATGGGTGTTTGTGTGTGAGGACTAAATGTGCACAGGTGAGCAAGTAAATAACACATGCCAATTCCCCGAACGTATCCTGGGTAGCGTGTATCAGTGTGACAGTGTGAGTGTGTGTATGAGAAAGTGAGAATGGAGTTTAACTTTCGCTTCTATTGCATGTGTTCTGTCTGTTATACATTGTGCAAGCATGGCTGACACACACACACACACACACACACACACACACACAGTTTTTCAACTTCTCAGTAGCCAAGGGAAAGGGGCACCCGTAGACAAACCACAAGACAAATATGCTTGTTCCTCTTTCGCAGCACACTGTAGCATGAGATGTGTATATCTGAGTGTGTTGACTCGTTTTGGTCTATCCACTGTGTAAGTGTGTGTGCATGTATGTGAGTGTGCATGCATGAGTATATATGTGTGTACATATTAGTATGTATGTGTGACAGCATATATATGTGTATGTGTGTGTGTATGCATGTCCTATGCATGTCTGTATACTGTGTATGTGTATGTATAGGAGTATTTAAGTGTATGACTGTGTGTGTGTGTGTGTGTGTACTTACGCTGGTCTGTCCTCCAGTATGAGGGCAGTGGTGGAGAGAGGCTCAAACTCCAGGTTCTTGCGGCGGCCCGGTCCACCATGGGCCGCCTGGGAGGGGGGAGAGTGGCCAGACTGGGCACGCTTGGCCTCGTACTCCTGCACACAGGGTAGACACACACACATGAGTCTCACAAATACACACGCACACGCCTATCTGTGTCCACACACGCACACACATACACCTACCTGTCTCCTTCATACACACTCAGTGAAACATACAAACCTTTCACCCTCACATACACACATAAGTTTCTCCCTGGAGTAACACACACACACACACACACACACACACACACACACACACACACACCCCAGCTTAATGCAAACACACCCTCCATAAAAACAATACCCATTCATAAGAATTTCACACAGAAGCAGTAAATGCAGATCAGTACACATGATCTGACACACACAGACTGGGGGAAGCAGTGGAATGGGATCGTCCCGGTTTTGCGCAGTGAGAAAGCTGGGAGCTGGTGCTGCTTGTTTTAGAGCGGAGCGCTTTTCAAGCAGAAGAGGGCACAGCTGATTCGCATACTGTACACTGATCATAAGGCTCATACACACACACACACAAGCCTCAGGGTATGAAAGGAAGCATGGGGCCTACTGTGTGTGAGCATGTGTGTGTCTTGTGAGAGAGACGAAGCAAAGGAGAACATATATGTGATTATGTCTATGAGCCTGTGTAAGTAAGAGAAAGAGAAGGAGGTGTGTGTGTGTGTGTGTGTGTGTGTGTGTGTGTGTGTGATTTCTGAACCCAGTGAGAAAGACTGCATGAGCACGCTGCCTGGAGGAGCAAAGAGAAAAGGACTGAGTTAATTCCAGCATCATCCTGCATAATTATGGCCACCCAGGGGAGCCTGCCAGAGCCCAGGGGTTCCCATCTACACTGCCCACTGCTCCAGTCAGAACAGTCAAATACTGTGTGTGTGTGAGGGAGAGAGGGTGTGAGTGTATTGAGCCTATGTAACCTGAAGAAATATAAAGGCTACATTGTCAATAACACTGCTCAACAAAGCTGTGGATGTATGATTGTATGTGGATGTATGTGGATGTACAAGCTTAAGCTGTGCATGTATGATTATAACCATTCGTGGGCGATTTGACCAGCACAATGAGTGTGTGTGCACGTGTGTGTGTTCTGCATCAGTGGCTCCACCCACCCAATACTCGTCCATCAATCTTTAACGCTTCCAGAAGCTTCCGATGTCTTGTGACACTTAGGGCAGTCAATAGCAGCCCTGTCACGTGAACACCACCATCTTCCTCAGGATGCCTATGGCCACAGTCACATACAAACCAATCACCAAGTCTTAACACACTGTTGACCACTATTGCTTGAGTTATGTCTTCTTTATACATTACTTCTTTGCAATTAAGAACCGAATGCCTCTATTTAAAGTTTCTATTTAACTTACTCTGTAAAGTTGAGCTGGCCCTGAGTATAAGAATTATGTTACTGGTATTGATGTGACATCTTTATGTGATGTGAAGAAAATTGAAACTTGGAACTTCCCAGACCTATCATAGTGAAGGAAATGGAATATAGAGAGAATGTTGGCATTGCCATCATCATGACATCAGCAATTTTTTCCCAAGTTCAGAGTTTGCCCTCGATCACTGACCAGTTCCATGAAAAGGTTTATCAGTCATCTCCAAGTCTACTGGACAAATAATTCTACTTAAGTTTCACTGGCAGAAAGAATTCCGTTTCAGATGGTAGTTCCTAGACTGTTGTGTCAGCTATCTGAATTGGTCTGGCTGCAAAACTCTGACGCATAAACTGAGTAACGCGATAATAAATAAGTCAGCAGATTTGTTCCTGACGGTGTAATCAACATGCCAGGAAGACTGGAACTCTGGAAGCCTCAACATCTCCCTATCAGTGTTTACTTGAATCTTAAAACGTGTCACAGTGCCCATGTGTGTTGGGAACACACTTTAAAAGATTCGGACCAAACAAGCCTGGTGTGAACGCACCTGGAGAATAACGGCAACTGAACTGACAGACTGACAGCCTGACGGACTGACAGACTGACGGACTGACAGACTGACGGTCACAGAGACATGTGCATGGCATGGGGCGCTGACGGGTCACAGTGAACGCGTCACAAAGACAACTTTCACTTCCTTCTTCCCCTTCTCCTCCTCCGGGCAGTGAAGCAGAGATGGAACGGACGGACGTGTGCGTCGAGCAGACGGACCGACAGACAGACAACAGAGCGATGGGGGGATGCAAGGACAAACGGAGAGAGAGAGAGAGAGAGCGGGAGAGAGAGAGAGGGAGGGAAGGCGAGAACGAGGAGGAAGTCTGCGAGCAGAAGTGAAAGCTTTTCGCTGCCCCATGCACGGCCAGAATGCTTGGAGGAAGAGATGACGGAGAGAGGGAGAGAGAGAGTGAGAGAGAGAGAGAAGATAAGCGAAGGAAAAATAGTGAAAAAGCGGCAAAGAAGTAAAAGGTCCTACCGCCGGGCCTAAGAGACTGGGTGTGGAAACAGATGTTAGGCTGCCCTGGTTACTGTCCTACATGAGAGAAAGGAGAGAACAACCAGAGAGAGAGAGAGAGAGAGAGAGAGAGAGAGAGAGAGAGAGAGAGAGGGGGGGATGAAAGAGAGAGAGAGAGAGAGAATGGGGTGAGGGATAGGGAAAGGGAGAGAGAGAGAGAGAGAGAGATGTAAGTAGACTCAGCCAGAGGTCACCGACCCCAGACCTCCATGGAAACATCACACGTGCACACACACACACTTAAACACACAACACACACAAACACACAACACAATCATAATGATTGAGGTCCTGGTCCGCCTGAAAAGGAACTATGTATCTTTAAAGAAAAACATAAATACACACATACACACACAACTACAAAAACACCTCTAAAATAGGACACACAAAACACAAGATAGCCCCTTACACATAATATGTGTATAATATGATATTATTAACAATGATCAAGCAATGATCAAAGTCTGATTCTGAACACTTAATAAACACATTAACGTTTTCCCCAGGGATGTTTCCCAGGGCTGTAATGATGTCCTAGGAGGACTGGTGACTGTGCAGTCACAGCGGGAAGCTCAGGGAGGGCAGTTTAGGACTGGGGACGAGAGGCTCAGTCTCAGTCAGTCAGTCTGTAGTCTGTGTGTGTGTGTGTGTCTGTGTGTGTGAGGAGGACACCGGGTGACTGGCTAATAGGGTTGGGTATCGTTTGAATTTGAACGATTCCGATTCCAATTCCGATTTCTTATTTCGATTCCGGTTCCTAACGATTCTCGATTCCGATTTTTTTTTCAGAGGCAGGGTCAAAAAAAGTTTAGGATATTTAAAATGAGCTAGCTAACCAACGGTCTTTCTCAGGGTATCTGCACATTTTCCAAGTGCAAATTTAAAGACTTTTAAGACCTTTTCAAGACATCTAAATGAAACTTAAGACTATACCACGGCAAAAAGATATATATGACTGTTAATGCAATAGTTTTTTCCCCCTACTAATTTTAACCCCCACCCCATTTTGGATGTCTACAGAAGTTACCAAATATATTTTTGGCGAAAGAAAAAAAATTGTGTGTGAATTACCTTCAAAGCTATAAATGCCCAATTTTAGGGTCTGGGCTGCTTGCTTTTGAAGCTAGCTGTACATATTTTGTTTTGCTTACTGCTGAGGCTGACTGTTCTTCACCTGTGTCTGTAGTAGCCTAGGCTACTTGCCAAAGACATGTGCACTGGACTGGATTCCCTTCAATATTTTTTTTCAAACTTAGACTAAGCTATTTACATATTTTAATAAGTCTACTTTATATAATTTACTATGTGCATCTATTGTCCAATATGCAGCACAGCAAATTAAAGTTAATCCACTACTTTACATTTTGCATACCAGTTGTATCTAAACCAACCAAAGCTTGACTGAAACATTGTAAAACCATTGACTTGTTTTAAATTAATTAAGAGACAGGTCCTCCTCGCATGATACTGCTGAAAACTGCTGGTTTCATCTCAACGACGCATACGTATTATAATGACGCTTTTTTTTTATGTAGCCAGTCGCCGACATTCAAAAAATATGCGGTTATAGTTCACAACTTTTGCGAAGTAGGCCTAGCCTACTGGGAAACGCTGGCAAGCAAGCAGCTGACAGGTATTACAGGTAGGCCATTAGGGGTTTGCACGGCGTGTCATCAGATCTGGACATCGCCATATTGGAGATACTCGCCTCATTAGAAAGCATTAGGCACTGAAGTAAATCCCTAACATCGTCAAGGAAAATGGTTAATTATTGCCGTGTTTTAGGTTGTACCAATAGGTCAGACTGAGAAAAACATCTGGTGTAGGTATCGACTTCCAACAGTTATTAAAAAACAGGTGAAGGGACAATAATGCCAGAAGTTATCAGAGGAAGGGGGGCGCTTGTGGTTGAACTTGGTACTTTGTCTCCCTCACCAAACTCATATGGATCTGCGCTGCCAATAATCCGTAATTTCTTGAAATATCGCGCCTTTTCTTGTGGTCCAAGTCCTGCCCTATATGCTTTTGCATCTTAGACACATTTTGATGAGCTTTTCTGTTGTTTAGATACGCTACAATCACGTAAGATATCCAAAGTGCATAATACTCCATTGTACTTCATTTACTGAGTATCGCCAATATGGCCGCGCGTGCTGGGTTACCATAGTTACCGGCCAGAACGTGACGTTGGTGCAAACTCCTAATAGGGAGGGAAAGTGAAAACCAGCGCCCCAAGTGGTTGCGTTCCTATCGAAGAGCAGCTCCAATGTTAAGTCCCATAGACCTATTTTTTAAAAAAATACTGTGAAGCCAAATCAGCGATCTTATCCACCAAAAATATTTTTCAGTGTCTATACAGTAATAATCTTCTAACTGTGAAAATTTCAGACCATATTTTGCCTTATTTAAAAAAATCGAAATGGCTCCTTTTGTTTCATAAACGAACTACAAAAAAGCCACGTGACTTTACCCTTCGACGTTACTCACGGTAGCATGGTTTGTTTATTAGCCTGGTTAGCATTGCCACTTAACACTTACTGCCAGCTCTTCATGTGAGTAGAAGCACAACACCAGTTATCCAGACATAAAGGTTATCACCACGCGGTTTACATCACCTTCCTGGTTATTACAAAAATATGTAAGCCAGTTAAGCAAATTGCTGTATTGATCAGTTAGAGATTAAAGCCCAAACCTGTGACGTCACATGCAACTGTAGTTTGTTATCACCATGTTACGACAAAACTCTCAAAACAATTCAACTGATCCTAAAAAAATAAGGTGACCACTTGAAGCAATAGAGGTGACCCCAGTGTCTAACATATGGAAGGCATTAAATTAAGATCCCAATGTGCACCGAGATATATTTTTTCTAAAAAAAAATCCCATCCCCTCCGCTAAACTCTAGGAACGCAACCACTAGATGGCGATGAGATTACTTTCCCTCCCTATTATAACTTAGACAGATATTTTCTTCCCTAGGCTAGGCCAGCAACACACGCTAGAAAGATGCAAACAGCTCAACTTAACATATACAGTATTTCCTCCTGATTGCGAAGCACTGCACATAATTTGACCAGCAGTCTTTGCGTCCATAGTTTGTGAAACGATGCTGCGTCCGATCAACGATTTTAGATGCCAAGCGCAACTCCAAAAAGGAGAACAAATGAGCGTCCGGTTTGAGGCTGCGCCGGACGCCGGACAGGGCTTTTAAAATCCATCTATCCGGCCTAAATTCAAACGTATGGCCAACCTATCGCTCTTTCTCCCGCTCATTCTACCGTAGGCTTCCTCATTCCACGTAGGCTACCTGTATATCTCTCTGGCCTCAGCTACACCACGAAAACGTCAGGCATATTATTTTGTACAAAGGCCTACTGTAATTACTGTTTTCACACCTTTAACCACACCCGTGAAAAACATCTTCACTCTGCAAGTCTGCAACCACTACACTTCCTCCCGTAGCCTAATAGCCTAGGCCTATTCACTTATTTGCGTTTTAAATACACGAAACTGGATTGAGACATCACTCGCTCTCTTGCACTCGCGGGCGGTCCCATACGCACATTTAATACCTCTCTTTCGAAAATTCAGTTGTATTTAAGACTATTTAAGGATCCGCGGGAACACTGCTTTCTGAATGAAATAGTCTGACCTTCTCCATGAATTTTAATTCTATGAACTATGCGCTTCTTCGTTGGTGTTCAGCCGTTTCTTCTTCCGGTCGGCGGACTTGGAATCGAAACTAGGAATCGAAATTTAAACTTTTGAAAGATAGTCCTGGTTCCAATCAATACTCAATATTCGATACCCAAGCCTGCTGACTAATAAGGACAATTTATGCTGAAATTAATTTTTCACACAAATGGAACATCATCTGACAGGAGCATCGACCTCCCAACTCTCTGAGCTCACACCACCGCTCCAAAATGTCTCACAGCCTCGGTGGTTGGAGTGTGTGTGTCTGAGTTCGCATGGGTGGAAAATAACAAGGGATGTGTGCATGGGGGAGACTAACCCACTGACTCAAAAAGAGCTTTAGAGCTCACTCCTGTGTGTGTGTATGAGAAAGAGGGACCGAGAATAGTATACAGTAATAGATTATAATCCCAAACCTAATTTGAGCAAAGATTAAAAGCTTCATCTCAAAATAACAAGCATCGAATTTTATCCCAAAGAAGCATGGTTGATGATAACAGGATTCGGGGGGTATCTTATTTCCCTGCCAAGGCGCTCATCGTCTGCAAGCACAGCAATTACAGTAGATGAGATGTTATCCCACATCACATCAGATTACAATGTAACTGAGAGGACACATCACATGGGGTGGTGAGGATGGGTAGGGTACGATCTCTCACCATAGAGTACATCCTCAACACTGATTTCACCATCTGATCACATCCTCTTCCTTCTTCTGAAACAGGCCATTGGGACCTGCTGCTGACACCACCACACACAATAGGGTTCTTGTTTCAGTAGTGGGGTCATCCCCTGGCTGCGCCTCTCAGTTCAGGGTTTAGGACTAGCTCAGGCGTGTCCGCAGTCTGGCCCGCGGGCCAAAAGGTGGATTTGAAATGCCCCCCTGGCCTCTCACAAGATACAAGAACAATGGCCCACCATGGTGCTGGCCCTACACTACAATATTAGAGCACATGAGAACCAACGTTTCACATACACCGACTTATTTGTGGCGGCCCATCACAATATCAACATTGACCACCACACAATGATTTTTACAGGTTCTACTAGATTGTGCTTAAATCTGGTTAGCATCATAACCACACTGCGCTAATGTGTTTAAAACTGTTGCATTCAAGTTAATTCCGCAAACCTACCACCACAAATAGAATTCAATTCTGGGGGAAACACTGAGGACATAGGCCCACCACATGATGACAGCACTCACTACAGCTTGCAAAACACTGATCAAGGAATGAAACTTGTATTCTCTTAGTATTCAGTCAGTGATATCAAACAGGCCACCACTTCCAAGAGCTGATTTACTGTTATGTGCACTGAAAGTAAAAGACAGCGCATGGGTTATGTACAAGTTGCCTTATTGTGCACTTCCTTCAACACACTACTATCTCTCTTGATTACTTCTGATTGTCACTTGGTTACTTATTGGTTGCCACTTCTGCATGGTCATCCTCTATTTATCAGTGTAATTGTAATATTTATTGTACTCTTAAGGGCTCCTTTTTGCACTGTAGCCTGACAGTCCTCATCTGTGACTCACTTTGAATTGTAGAGGTTTACAAACGTGACTAAAAACATATCTGGTCCTCAGGTATTGTCACAAAACTTTGACCATCCCTGGCCCTGGTCTGCTGACACTAACACTAAAATAATGACATACTTTCTGTGAGAGAGATCGTTTTGCACAATCACAGACATTCCTATTTGCCTCTATGGATAAGGTCCTGCACAGACACAGACAAACACTCCCCCCTCAGCTTGACTTGGAGCTCTGAACAGCTGCTCTGACAGAAGGCTTTGGCTGCAGGCTAGTCTGTGTGTGTGTGTGTGTGTGTAAGAGTATGGCGTGTCTGCAAGAGAGCACCTCAGAAAAGTTGTAACCTTGTTCCTATTCTAACCAATTTCTATACAACAGGTAGGTAGCCCAACATCCCACAGTTTAACCATTACCTACAGATCCTTGTCATTAAGTGAAGCATTAAGAGTCCGCCTCCCTCTCTCATTCACCCACCCACACGCACAAACACACACACAGAGTCTTGAAAATCAGGTATACGTAAACATTAAAGACTCATGCTGTTTATCCAAATCCACACAAGCCGTTGACCATAGTGAAAAGGCATTACACCCCCCCCCCCCCGTATCTGACACTGCAAAACCCTCACTCATCTACATGCATGTGTGTTTGCAAATGTGTGTCTGTGTGTGCGTACGGACATACGCACACATGTGAGTGTGTGATTAGGCGCCCTTCTGCCTGCATGCTTTCTCACTAACACTATGCTGTGAGGAACTGAAAGTCAAACACAGAAGCCTTGACCATCATATACTCACAGAACTCTGCGCAGCACTGTAAGAGTCTTTTGCATGACAGTATCTCGTACATGAGTCAATAGTGTAGTCATGGGCTGGGAGTCATTTTACCTCTGACCAAGTGAGTCTACAATGACTAAACTGTGTGCAAATAAATCTGAGTGTGAAATAGGCTACCAAATCACCTGAAGAGTGTGAATGTGGTTTTAACTAGATAGGCCTACTTTGTTTACAATATTTCCAGGCTTCAACTAGCAAGACACAGAAAGAGGTAGAAAGAGCTGTTGGAGCCTAATGTAGTTTAACAGCACCTAGGCTATAATATATCTGCATTATGTGTGCAGTCATGAATAAATAATCAGAAATGCAGTACTGAATCTTTCTATATCAGTAGTTTAACAAAATAATAATATAAATATTATGGGCCACATAGCCCAATATGCCTCTACCCTCTCCGGTCAAACACCTTATAACTAACATATTTCCTGCAGGAAACACTGACTGCAGCTTATTTTACTAAAACAAATCGTGAGACAATCGCAATGTGAATCGTATGGAATCATGAGTTGAGCGCTTCAGATTTTAATTTGATAACGAATCTATGATAACTCCAAGGAAATGGGAAAATGTATCAGCTAAGCGTCTGGAATAAATATTAACACGACTCATGAAGCAATGCATAACAACACCTGACAAACATCCACAACTGACAACAAGACTTAAAAAAATATTAAATAGCAAAGCAGGGTTCTCACCAGCTGTAGGCTAACGTGTTCACTGCGGCCACAAGTCATACCCTACAACCCCAACACTCTTCCACTCTCCCTAGTTCACAACCATGCAGACTGCTGACCGTAGTTCCATGGTGACCCGCTGCTATCTGAGAACTCACCTGCTGAATAGTTCTGGAATCCTTTGGGTTGTTCTCTCTGGGGGGAACCTTTCCAAAGAGCTTCCAGCCTGGAGCACTATGTTGCTCACATTGCTTCTTTGAAAACAAGCCCCTGTCGACAGAGACAATATACATTTTACACAAGAGATACTCCATAATGCATGCGATAAATGCTATGTCACATGACATAGGTTAACCAATGACAACTGGAGATTTAGTCAGTAACATACTTTGGAAGGACGTCTATTAAGAGGTCATGAACTTTAACCTACAATTATGAAGGAAATACTACTACAGGAATATCAAGTTCTCATTTAGGAATTATTCCAACTTCCCTAATTGTTATTCAGTTGAACTAATTAGTCTAAAAAGGCTAAAAATAACCATGAATGGAAATTCACCATGCCTGGTTGAGACCTA
This sequence comes from Alosa alosa, assembly GCF_017589495.1. Lineage (NCBI taxonomy): Eukaryota > Metazoa > Chordata > Actinopteri > Clupeiformes > Clupeidae > Alosa > Alosa alosa. The sequence continues at coordinate 6,219,982 of NC_063210.1, forward strand.
GTCAAAGGCGATACAGGCAGCACATAGCCTACCTGGCTCCTATACCAGCCAGTCTGTGCAACTGTTAAATGTTGAATGAGAGAGGCCACGTCTTGCACAAAAGACGGTGGTGTGCAATTACAATGCCATTGTTGGCAACCTCACTTAGGGACAGGGTGTCCTTTTTTAATGGGCCAAGGCAACCTGTATATTGTTTACACCGGCAATAAATGTTGCTAGCTAGTAGCTAACCAAAAACACATTGTTATTGTGGAATTGTTGAACACGTAGACAACAACAGCACATTGTTATACTGTGTGTAAAGTAGTTGGTTCTTGTAATCATACCTGCCAAAAAAATCACTGATGCCATGCTTTTTCTGTTTGGACAGCTGATCAGAAGAGACGGCCGAGGCGACACTCATCCCCCCTGGTATGTTGTCTGGGACGCTCTGGCGTCGGCTGATTTCATACGTGTTCCTAGAGTTCAGATTGACATCCATGAAATGTATATCCCGCTCCGCGGCGGAGCGCAGGAAAGCGTTGCTCCTCTCCGGGCTCAGCGGTGTGGAATCGCAGCTTAGAAAGTGCGTGCTATGGGTGATAGATTTAAGAGACTGTGGCCTAGCGGTAACGCTAGTTTCCCTATCAGGCCCAAAGGTGAGTTCAACCCTTGGGACTGAGTCATCTCCGTGAATCTGGCGTGATGGAGAAGTGCATGAATCGTCAAACACATCACTGTCTTCCTTCAGCAGTTCGCCCATGCAGGGCTCCAAGGTCCTGCATTCAGTGCGGCTGCTTTGCGGCACTGCATGGGGCAAGGGATTTTCCACCGGCGGATTTGATAGACATGCCTCAGTTACTCGAGGTTGTGTCGAGGCCTCCAACCCTACCCTATTCTCTATTGATATAACTTCTCCGTTAGCCATTTTAACGTTACCTACTTTTTCTACAGGCTCCCTCTGACATTCGCTGACAGGGGGGAGCTGCCCGGCGTCGTTCATGTTCCCATTGCGTAGCGTCAGCGGCTCAGGTTGTGAGGCCTGGCACCGGCAAATCTGCTGATGCTCGTGTCCATCACACGACGGTGACAAGTGCGGTGTGCTGTAAATCTCCTGGTTAGAGTTCGATGTGTCTTTTTGCATATCCCGGTCCGTGTTACACTTGGGTTGCCCCACAGTCCCGGCAAAGTCCTGAGGGTGAGCCTCGTCTGTGTCCGGTTTACAGTCTGCAACATCAGCAGCGCCAGACGGGCTTCCTGCTGAAGTACCCCGACCTCCGGTCGTTGATTCAACCATTGACTGTCTCACTGACTCGGTAACCCTGTTCAAAGAAGAGTCGATGTGTCGTTCTGAAGTGACACAATTGTTTTTAGCTCCACCAGATGTCCCTTTTGCTACGAAGCCAAGCATTGTACTATCAATCCCACTACACTCATCCCCTCCATGAAGTCCCGCTGCACCGCGACCAGTGGCATATTCTGCATTTCTTTCATCCGAATCCTTCTTGTCATCAAAACAGACCTTGTATACGCCTTTGTCAGCACTAACGTTGCGTTCAGAGGCATCGGTAGTTAGTCCAGGGAGAGAGAAACCCGTTTCCGTGTTTTCGTTCACATCAGTTGACAATGTCAGTTGCGAAGCTCCATTCTCGGCATTTTCCATTTCATTCACGAACCGTTCAACAAATCCACGACGCCATTTCTAACATTTATTTCCGTGGAAAGCACCGACATAAAGTTACAGAAGGTGCTTTGATGCTTATTCGTCCATTTAACGCTGAGCTCTGAAAGATGAGAAACCGGTAGCCACCTTCTCTAGCCATGTCCGGAAGCCATTTTGAAATTCCAATGACGTAGGTTGTGGATGGTTCATTAAAAGAGGCGCGTGGCTTGGAGCGACATCTGGTGTCTGTTTTAAACTGCTACACTGGCAAATAGCCATTATCCTCACATCAAACATTCTCAAAGAAATACTCATAAAGCTTGTAGGCTAGCCTACTAGAATTGCATGCGGAATCTGACAACAGAATTTCAAGTAGCTTAATTACCGGTCACATGGTTAAATCATTGCAAACTATAATAGCTTATGGACTATCTGTCACTAATTCGAGCCGATTAGGGTTACCCAGACAGGAATCCAGACAGAGATGAGACAAGTTAAAGGCTAGGCCTAGGCTACTGTTAGGGTTGAATAACCTAAATAGACAATAGCCTAATTGTAAGACAGTGCAAAGGAATTCAGATAAACTATTATTACGTAACTAATACCTTTGGATCACAAATTGTATTTTAAATATTAAATTAAAGTATATAGCCGATATATACATATGTATATCCTAGGCTATATATTTCAGAGCCATAGTCATTAGTTTCAGGGCTAGTCCAAGATCATCACAAAACTGACAGACATTTTAGAAAACGCAAGGCAGTAGGCTATTAGGCCTATGCTACGACGGAGTATTAGGGCCACACATGAGGAAAAAATATTTTTGCCATGACGAGTTTAACTCGCCATGTCGACATTAAACTCGACATGTCGAGAATAAAGTTGAAATGTAATGTCGACTTTAATCTCGACGTGTCGACATTAAACTCAACATTTTGAGAATAAAGTTAGTTTGGAGAGAGAACGACCGCTCGGGACGATTGAAAGGGAGGACGAATTAAACATTCCAGTTTTCTTCGACTGCAACAATGATTAGACATACATAGGCCTATATCATGTGAACAAAACATAAAACATTAACCTCCGTTGCTCAGCCAAATACTTTCCTGTAGGTCCTTATCACGGAATTACAGGCGATAAATGCGATGGTCAAAAGTAGCCTAAACGTATAGCGGTTTATTTATTTATTGTAGGCCTATTATTAAAGAGTGTTTTTCATCTAAAGGTTCAACTTCATGCTTATGCACTAGCATACTAGGCGCTCTCCCCAATTCTAGAATTTCACATTGCTTGTTTAATGGATGCAAAACAGCCTATTGCTGAATGTCTAGGGACGAATGAAGCTGTCCTCCTCCTGACCACCCCATGTACTAGTAGCCTACATGCGCACATATGCACACATAGTGCATAAATAAAGTATACATGCACACATATTCCCTCACGGGATCAAAATAGTATATGCTTAGGCTATACCTGTGTTTATAGCCTCCTATGTTTATTGCAGGTGAGACATGGAAAAGCAGTTTTAGAGAAATTAGTTAACCTATGGAGAGTGACGGCCTGTGGTTCATGAAGGGCAGTTATTTGAATGTGCGGTGGCCTTACCCATGTAAAACAGAGTGAAATAGCATTTTGTATAGAAACATTATATCATTGGATACATGTATTATGCTAGCTATATCCTAAACGGCATGGTATTTCCAACCGCGAGATACAGCACTTCACGATGACGACAATGAGTAGTTAAAGACGCAATCTATCTGAATATCTGCAATCTATCTGAAATAACACCTATTTGATTTGAAGCCCATTATTCATGTAACATAGTGTGTGTTAGTCTAGGCTAGCTTAAACTGTGTATGCTATGTTTAAACTGTATTGCGAGTTTAATGTCAGCATGTCGACTTTAAAGTCGACACGTCGAGATTAAAGTAGATATGATATTTCAACTTTATTCTCGAAATGTCGAGTTTAATGTCGACATGGCGACTTTAAAGTCAACATGTCGAGTTTAATCTCGCCATGTGGCCCTAATACTCCGTCGTACTATGTTGACAAAAAAAATGGCCTATGACGCGACACCGTTTTTAAGTCGCCCACTCTGGTGCGAGAAAAAAGACTCCTCAGAACGTCGCTCCTCGGAGCGAGACATTCGCTGGAGAAGAAACTAGAGCAGAGTGTCTGGAGCTTACACAGAGAGGGACAGCCAGATGTGCTCAGATGCGTGTGATGGACAGAATATAAATGAATTAGGAAGAAACTGTGAGCGGAGAGTCACTTTTTTGCCTGTCCTCTGCCTTGGACCGAATCAGTCAAGGCTACACCCCAAAGTATCTCAGGGGACAACACTTCAGGATAATAGCCTAGGCAGGGAACGTCTGAAGTTCATCACTATGGGGTTCTAATGATAGCAATGTAGCCTAGGTTTATTTAACGCACAGGCTGTATTCTCGTCCAATGATGGAGACAGTTGGAAATAAGAGTGACATTGATAAAGGTCCTGAAACGGACAGCTCCGGAGACAGCGTGCGCGCGGCGCTCACTGGCTGCACCTTACTCATCTTAATTGTTTCAACATTGCTGGGGAACACGCTCGTGTGTGTCGCAGTCATCAAATTCCGACACTTGCGATCCAAAGTCACCAACTTCTTCGTCATATCCCTTGCAGTGTCCGACCTCTTTGTCGCTGTCCTGGTGATGCCGTGGAAAGCCATGTCTGAGGTAGCGGGCTGTTGGCTATTCGGCGACTTTTGCGAAACTTGGATCGCCTTCGACATCATGTGCTCTACGGCTTCTATTCTCAACCTCTGTATAATAAGCTTGGACAGGTACTGGGCTATCTCAAGTCCTTTTCGGTATGAACGTAAAATGACACAACGCGTGGCTTTCATAATGATCAGTGTGGCGTGGACTTTATCTATACTAATCTCCTTCATCCCGGTGCAGCTGAGCTGGCACAAAGTCGAAGACGAGTACGCAGTGGAGATCAATGAGTGCAACGCCTCTTTGAACAGAACCTACGCTATAGCTTCATCGTTGATAAGCTTTTACATCCCCGTTGTGATCATGATTGGTACATATACCCGAATTTTTCGAATTGCGCAAACGCAAATCAGGAGGATATCGTCGTTGGAGAGAGCTGTTGAGCACGCCCAAAATCACCCTCAAGTCCCCGACTGCGCAAACGAAAACTCCCTCAAAACGACTTTTAAGAAGGAGACCAAGGTTTTGAAAACCCTGTCTATAATCATGGGCGTATTTGTCTTTTGCTGGTTGCCTTTCTTTGTCCTCAATTGCATAGTTCCATTTTGTGACATAAGTGACCAGTCGGAATTGCCGTGCGTAAGTGACACCACTTTCAACATTTTCGTCTGGTTCGGATGGGCTAATTCCTCCCTGAATCCCGTCATATACGCCTTTAATGCGGATTTCAGAAGAGCCTTTTCGACTATACTTGGGTGCAACAGGTTTTGCCCCACCTCAGCAGTCGAGGCTGTGAATTTTAGTAACGAGTTGGCTTCCTATCACCATGACACCACTCTCCAGAAAGACGCACCGGTAGTATCCAACACTCAACGTCTAGCCATGGTCCCAATCCTCGGAGAGGATGTGGACCAACCGTTTGACAAAGTCTCTGTTCTGTCTAATAATTCATGTAATACCAGAAATCTTTTGTTGCCGGCAATTATGCAAATTGAGTGTGAGGCTGAAATATCTTTAGATATAATGCCTTTCAGTTCGACTGGACAAAACGAAAGTTATGTTATGCCTGGACAAGTGGAGGACTAGAAGAGAGAGCTTTGCCTTTGTGAGCTATAATATTCGACAGTGATGCTCATACACTTCAATGGCCGAGTACAGGGCACATGAAAGGTCAACAGTCATACTAAGAGCTGATGTTTTGTGGCATAGAAAAATCATGAATTACTGCTATAGTGTTGCTGAAATAAAATGATATGCATTACTTATCAAGATCACTTGTAAAGAAAGATATGTCAGTGTGAATCCTTGCAGTATAGTTGGTGAATTGGCATGCGTATTTGCCCTACAACTCAATAAATCTTTTCAGCATGTTTTTTTTATGTTGAGCTGCGGTGTTGGCTAAAGCTCGTTGGGTAAAAACGGTGCCCCATGCACAGCTCACAAAAATGCACGTCTTGAAATTAATTATCTGATCGCATGATATATAATAATAAGCTAGCTATTCTGTTAATCCGTTTTGAGGTGAACGTTTTATTTTGAGCACAGGTAAAACTGTTTTGAGGCGAAAGTTTGATTTTGCGAGAGGAGTCAGAGGTTTTGTAAATAGTGCTTGAAGCTGAGGTTTTGTGTTTAATGTTTTAAGAAAACGGAGCAAGGTTTCAGAAATTGTGTTTTAGCAATTGAAAAAAACTGTAACTATTTTTTTCGAATAGAGGCCTACCTGAAAGCCAGCCTCTCAAGGTAGAACAAAACACTCGACGTTCCGGCATTTAATGGTTCCTATGACAGTACTACTTTTTGTTACGTTTGGTCTACATCCAAATGAAGCCTTTGATAGTCTATGTTATTATGCATACACTGAGGAGGAGTGTTATTGGGATAATTAGTTTAATTGTCGCTGCAATTTTCAGACGCTCACATGAGAATGCAGGTGGCGCGCGCGGGAAGCCCCGCGCCTGCCAATCTCAAGGCAAACCAACACAAGCAAACAGAACACTGTAGATAAGTAATTTCCTCGACAGAGAAAACATCGATTATGTACTGTAATTGACATCGATGGGTCGTCATTAAAGCTCCACTATCCAGCAGTTTGGATGCGTCCTTGCAAAATATTTGTGGACTGTGTAAAGTAAATATTGTCTTTCTAGTCTTGGGGAGCTCTGGACTACTCTTTTCTAAATATCTATTAATTAGAAAAGCAAAAATAACAAAATAGGCCTAATGGTGGGTCTCAGAAGTAGATTTGGTACAAACAAAATAAGAACTCATTTGGATGCAAATACAAAAAAAAGACATTTGTTTGTATATCACTTTTTGTATGAGGCCCATTGTTCACTCCTTATGGTGAATACAGAATTGGTTTGTCACTGTTGTCATTGTTGCTTTCAAGCATTTTTTTTGTGTGAAAATTAACAAGATCAAACAGGGCATCCACTCTTGGTGCATGCAAGTAACACATTTTTATTACGTAAAACAAGTGCACAAATGCTTATAATCTTCACAGACCAAAACCATGTGGCACAGATCTTTTTTCATGAGCTGGTAAGGGTTCATCTGGAGCTGGGGAGTGTGTGTGTGTGTGTGTGTGTGTGAGAGAGAGAGAGAGAGAGAGGGAGTGGGAATGGTAATGTATGTGTGTGTGTGAGAGAGAGAGAGAGAGAGAGCGAGAGACTGCGTGATAAGTAGTTGAGTTTATAAAATGGCAGACTTGATTCAGGTTGGACATGTGTGTCTCTTTTAACACTTACATAACACAAGCACACACCTTTTTGTTTGAATGCTGCTGCAGAAAGGAAGAGCTATTCCAATTCTGTCAGGCACACCATCACTTTTGAAAAGCCACCTCGTAGCCTAGTCTATTTGTTTTCAACACTGCTTTTTATAGCTTTCTAATAAACCATTTTCCCCATTTCATTACTCACAAAAGCACAGTGGCTAGAAAATGAGGCTTTCTTTTAAAATGACAGACATTTGCTCTTGGCCAGTGTGGACATGACACAATAAAAAAAAAAATAAAGAAAATGAACAATTTGTGATTTTTCCCCCCTCTTATGTTGCAATTTGAAATGCTTTCTCACCTGATGGGGACATCATGCTATTTTGTTTTTCATTGAGAGAGAGAGAGAAAGAGAGAGAGTGTGTGTGTGTATGTTCAGACTTTTTGGAAATCTGTGAAAAACACAACTAGGTTGCAGTCTCTCTTTGTTCTCTGCCCACTGCTGGTAAAAATAGAGGGCAGAATGTTAGAGAATCAGGCTCATGGGGGCTTTCTGAGCCATAGGCCTGCCTGTGAAGACTAGTCTAGAGTCTTGATGGGTACCCTCTGATAGGTATCTTCTCGTTTGAATCACATCTTAAGCATTCATTGCAAACTCAATTTAGGCTATCCCTGGTTTGCGGGAAATAAGTGTGGATAGGCTATGTGTGATATAGGCTATTGTAAGAAATAGGCTATTGTGTGAAATAGGCTATTTGTGTGGTATTCCAGGTCGTTTAGTGGCAAACCTATGCTGACTCTGAGTGCTGAGTGAGCACAGACATCTTCTAATAGAGAGCCCTATATGGCTGCACTCTCCATGCAAAACAAAGCCTATTCCAAACTCAAGTTTGGCACATAACAAAAAGGTATTCATTGACCTCACAACTGATTCAGCCAGTTGGGGACAGATCAGGCTTCGATTCATTCCTGAGTTAGTCGCTATCTGAGAATCCATCTGCAGGCAGCTGTCCCATTTTCAATCCACTGAGAGAGTGCTCACATCATAGCCACACTTGCTGCACTCACACGTGGAGTAATGAATGCAGTCAAGGTGCACGCAGGTGAAATGAAGAGGTTCCCTGCCACAGCCGGGAGTCATGGTCCTGCCTCTGCACTCCAATTAAGAGCCATGCTGCTTCCTTACAGCGGATTTGACAAAAAGCGCAATTCCCTCAGAGATTTCTGCCTGCCCCAAAAAGTAGAACTCGACTCATGAATATGAGAGGGTTGAGAAGAGTGGAATTGTGTTTTTGTTTCAAAGGCATTGCACTGAAGAACAAGGCAGAGCGTTCTGAAGAGATTTTGCCTGAAACGTCTCTACATTATTTCATTCACAATTTAACGTCAGAGTTCATTTGAGACCCAGTGTGGAGTTTCTTGGATTGTTACCCCATCAGAGCATTAAGTGTTATTTCAGTGTACTTTTCAAGACTAAATGCAATTTCCTAAATCTCAAATGACAGCCCTTTATTTATGAATTAACAAGTTTGTATATTGTTCCTTCAGAAAAAGTTATAGTAAGAGAAGACACAGAGAAAATAATTGTTAGATCAAATCTACAACGACACTAATGCTCAGAAAGTATACTGTATGAGGTCATGAAACTCCAGACACATACCATGCAGCCATATACGGTTTGATTTGTTTCTTTTAACAGTCTGAAGAAACAGTGATTGATAAATGATTGATTGTGTAAATAATGCAACTAGACAGTAGCACAAAGACCTTACCCAGAGTCTGAGTCCCAGACAGGAGAGAGGAAAGACTGATCTAAGTAAGAGATAGACAACTGGTGTCATGTGTTGTACCGTGGTGTGTGTGTGTGTGTGTGTGTGTGTGTGTGTGTGTGTGTGTGTGTGTGTGTGTGTGTGAGAGAGAGAGAGAGAGAGAGAGAGAGAGAGAGAGGGAAGTCTGATGAGATTAAATGAGATGTGGTCCCATTAATGGTCAGAGCTGATTACCCTGGCCAGTGTTTACAGAGACTGAACAAAGCCGCCAAAGGACAATCAGAGTCTCTTATCAGAGGCGTTTGCAAGGACACATACTAAATCAGTCCCTATCTCAATCCAATTCTGTCTCTCTCTCTCCCTTCCCATCACTCTCTCTCATACACACGCACACACACTCACTCACACACACACACACACACACACACACACACACATACACTCACACACACACACACACACACACACACACACACACACACACACACATACACTCACACACACACACACACACACACACATACACTCACACACACACACACACACTCACACACACACACACACACACACACACACACACACACACACACACACACACACACACACACACACACACACACACACACACACACACACACACACACACACACACACACACACACCACACACACACACACACACACACACACACACACACACCTTTCCACTGCCCATATACACACTGCACATTCAGATAAGCACACATGCATGCGTCTCTCACACACACACACACACACACACACACACACACACACACACACACACTCACACACATTTACTTACCCATACCCAAACGAAACGCCTTCCACTAGTCTAGGGGTCAAATCAGCGGGAGACAGCAGTTCATAATTTCCTTTGGATCTAATCACTGTGTGTGATGTTTAATGGTGGAGAGAGAGAGAGAGGCAGGAGCTTCTGATTGCCGTCCTCAGCCCCGTGAACATGGACACCGTTAGCAGAATAATATCTGGCATTTCCATTTTCATAACCCTCAAACACAAGCGGCAGAAAATGAGGGAGATCTATAATGAGTCGGGTGAAAACACTCTGTGGGATTTTTCGGAGCCGGAGCCAATAAAGTGTATCTGAATTTGGAAAGTTTGTGCAGATTCCGAACTCATGAAAACAGGGTTGTTCTTGAATAAATGTCTCTGAAGTTATCTTTTATTCCTGATTCCTTCATGTAGAGTGACTGCATGAAAAGGGTTTAATGAGCTTTATGAGATCTTTACTTGCAAAGACGTGGTAAAGCAAGGTCTGGCTCATAAGCCAGGGTCCTGGGTTTCTCACTCACACACAGACACACACTCACACGCAGACGCAAATGTACACCTGGGATCAGGTTAGTTCAACTCCGGTTGCACACCATAGATAGCTGTAACTACATCATTCAGACCTGTCTTGGATCTGTTGTTCAGGGGTATGGGCTGTTCTTCTGCGGACAGTGTGGATTGTCGCATGACAACAACCCATTGTTGTCGGTTGTAAACAAAATCTCTCTCTCTGCTGACACTCCTTGGACCGGTATGCATTGTTTTGTCATGGTTGTCTTGTCATCATACAGGGGTTTGACGGCCTTCACAAGTCTTCAGAGTTTTATCACAGTTTGCTTTGGACTCTGCCAGAAACACATAGGAAGATCATTTTGGAAGTAGCTTTCCCCCAGACTTTCTGCTAATTGCAAGCTCATTCACTTTGCTGAAGACTCTATAGACTCTATAGGATCCTGCTGCTTAATACAGTCTTGATAGCTTCCACAGCACAGTAAATAAATCAACTATCTTTATGTAAAGCTGTAATAATTTATTGGTGACACAGCTTTGCAAACATAGATACCATTTGACATACAGTACCCTCCAGAAAATGTTGGCAGTAATCTGTCTCTACAGCCAGACTGTTTTGAAACTTTCATAAACAGTTTGAATCAAGCTTTTAAGAACATCATTTCAAACAGCAATATCCAGCGCCATGTCATTTCTGAGTAAAGGATGATGCACTGGTCAAGAAAAACAACTTTATTCAGAATGTCCATCATCATTGCCATGAAAACTATACATACCACAAAGCAGGTTTCCCACCGGCATCCAGTAATGCAACGCAAGCATTGCTTGGTTGCTCTTGGTTGCTCTTGGTTGAGGTAATATCCCTTGGTTATGGTAATGTCCCAAAGATTTTTGTTGTGCTTGCCACCGGATTTAATAAAGTATTAAAATGTGAATAAATAAAGAACACAATAAAGTATAATACCAAGGTCACCTACAAAATAATAATGTGTTAAGCACTGTAGACACTCTCAGGTACTTACCAAACAAAGGTTTTCTTCAAGGTCACATTTCAGATGTGATTTCGTAAGTCATTTGTTACCATCCTCAGGCTTCTGAAGCTTCATAATAGACTTTATATTCTCTTAAGATGTTTTTAAACTCCAGTTCTCTGCCTACCTGATTGGGCCGTTAACAAAGACTACCAGGGCAACACCTCTGCAGTTCCAGTGCACTGTGGTGGCCATAAATGTCACTCCACGGTCATATTGAATGCTGAAAAATGTGTGATTGTAGGAAAATAATGGTGACATCGCGATTTGAGCTATAGGCGTAGACATGTACAGGTTACCTTCAAACTGGATTATTGTGGGTAGATTTATTGTACTGTGTATGCAGTCATTTGATTCTTTCAGATTCAGCGCTGTAGATCTGCATAATCTATCAGTTATGTAACAATGACGGAGGGTTCTAAACCCGTTGGGAAAAGAGTAGACATGGGAAAGTACAGGCTCTTAGTGTCATGGTGAGTAAATAATTGGTCACTTTTCTTCTCTCCGACCCTTCAGCCACCCACTGGGAACTGTGACTAAATAAATAAATAAAGAAATAAACAAATAAATAGATAGATAGATACGTACAGACGCTAGTAAATGACCTGTCTATGGTCAGCAATGTCCATTCTTTGTCCATCACAGTCCATTTCAAATGTCTGCCTCAGTGGCAAATCAAAGGTTGATGCAATCCATTGCTACAATGATTAAACTGAAACTAAAACTGAGGTAAGAATTCAGACGGACTCTCTGACATCCCTGTGAAGATACACAGAGAAAATAGCCTTGTCTGATTTTTAGTAGCAACTGATGAAGCACAAGGAGGACACATCTCTATGCTATGAGGCCAATTGCCCTTTTCAGTGCAGGCCACTGCTGTGAGTGAACCTATTCATCCACACCATTATTTGCATCGCCACCTCAGCAGTCAGCTGTTTTAATCAGATGCCTTCATCAAGAAAGAATTACAAATTATTCATTCCTGAGACTCCCTGAACATTTAAAATTATGCAAATTTCTCTCATGGGATCAAAAGAGTATCCATACTTATTTGAACAAATAGTAGTCAATTCAGTTGTGCGTTAGCCTATTATGATGCGTTTTTCCCCTCTTTTTTTAAATCATGTGCCATGGCACGATACAGTCATCTAGTACTTCTCCTAAAGTTGGTTAAACAGGGTCTGTTAGTGTCATGGCATTAGTAATTAGTAGGCACGTAACTTGGGCGTTGTAATTGATGACCGACTTAACTTCTCTGAGCATGTAACTTCAATTGCATAATCATGTCGGTTTATCCTTTACAAATTAGGAAGATCAGACCTTATCTGACACAAGATTCCACACTTCTTGTTCAGACCATGGTCATCTCCAAGATGGATTACTGTAATTCAGTATTAGCTGGCTTACCTGCTTGTGTAGTAAGATCATTACAGCTGATTCAGAATGCAGGCATTTGGCAAACAGCCAAAGAGGACACATGTAACTCCTCTCCTAGTTACTCTCCATTGGCTCCCTATAGCCAGAATTAAATTTAAATCTGGCCTATAGGACACTGACTGGATCTGCTCCTTTTTATCTTAATTCAATGATCAAGATGTACAGTACATCGCCAACCGCCCACTGCAGTCTTCTGATGAGCGTCTGTTGTGTCGACCAGTCATAAACTCTAAGTCTAATTTAAGACTATTTTCCTCAGTGGTTCCATGTTGGTGGAATGAGTTGCCCAGTGCTCTCCGTTCCTGTGATAGTTTTGGGTCTTTTAAGAGTTTTGGTTGTTTTAAGGCATATCTGCTCAACATGCACTTAGTTCATTAAGTGCTTCTTGTGTTATGGTTTGTATAATATTGTTTTATTTCCATTAGGCTGTTGATTAATTTGACATTGTGTTTAATATTGATATTCTCCTTAATGTAGTCTTAACATGACATTGGTTTTGTATTATTGATTGAATGGACATTATTGTTCATTATTGCTTTTTTCCCCTCATTTTCATTGTTTATTTCATTAGGCTATTGATTGAATTGACATTGTTGTTTATTATTGCTATTCTTCTTATTATAGTCTGACCAACATTTTAATTGATTCCTATTTAAGTATTATATTGTTTTGTATTTGTATGTCGCTTTGGACAAAAGCGTATCCATAACCATCACTATAACCATAGTTTAAATCCACTAAAATGCTGTTTGTTCCCAGCTGAGTGGGTCAAAAGTTTCTTCTGAAGAATAAGGAACAGAGACATGTAAATGTAATCACAGATGGCAGGGCCAGTTTGGCTGTAATCAAAGCAGCCTTTTGATTTGAGATGAGATGATGAAAAGACTGTATAAATAAATCTGCCTCTGTAAGAATGACACAGTGCCATATGTATGGCCAGTCAAGGGTAAGCTTTGTGTAAAATAAGGGCTTAAAGTTAAAGAAGCTAAAGAAGTTAAAGTTAAACTATTTGTTATCTGCTTACAAAAGTTACCTGAATTATACATTTGAGTTTAGGCACATAACAAGAAGGAAACACACACATCTGTGTGCACAAAAGCAGTTACTAGAAACATACAGAAGGAAGATGGAAGTCTACCATTTCCAAAATGTACTGTTCTCAAAAGACTATGATTTTAGTGTTCAGGTAGAAAAAAATCATTTGTAGACTACGGGTGGGTTTTGAAGCTCTTAGATTTATCTGGGATTGCTACTTAAAAAGCAAAGATGGAGCACAGATGAAGTTCAAACAGTTTGACTGTTTTATTTCCCGAAACACAACACCACAGGAACAATTCAGAGACATCACCATGCATGACTGAAGATGACAGCCAGAGGAGGATCACAGGGGTTTCATTAGTGAACTTCAACAGCTCTATATACTCCACAGTGCATCCAGTTTGAAGACATGGTTTAAACCACACAAAAGTCTTCCCATACAATTAAGGCAGTAAGCCACTCTCATACATAACACACATTCATTTTTGCACAAACCACCATTGTGTCTGCTGAATGAATGAGATTGAAGCCAGTTCGCAACTGTAAATGGACCCGTCTGTATACTGCTGCTTCGATTGCTTAGCAAAGCGCAAACGTGGCGCCAGAGATCAGGTCAGAGGTCAAGTTCCTGGGTAGAGTGACTCCTGCTTTTGCAGTGTGCGTCCCTTGGTATATGTTTGATGTAAAATTGCTTTACATGAAAGCGTCTGGGTGGAGAGGAGCTTCTCGAGGAGCTGTGGTGGTGCTGGCAGAGGAGACGTCGGAGGTTGATTGATAGTGGACGATTCTGCTAAGGCAAGAGACGGACCACACGGCGCTCCGACAAGACGCCTTGACAATTATCTCCTCCTTCAGAGAATGCTTGGTGGCCGTTGCCAGGGCAACAAATTATTGTCATCACCGTTCGTTTTTGTGTGTGTGTGCGTGTGTGTGTGCGCATGTGCGTGTGTGTATATGGACAGCCAGTTGCTTCTATGAGAGGAGTGGATTTAGTCTTGCCAGGGATGGGGAGGACTGCTTTGCCTCCAACAGTCATTTAAGAATCGAAAGCGTCCGTGTACACTTCAATTTACATAACATGCTAAGTACAAAAAATATACACATAATCTTCATTAAAATAAATAACATAATGTACTTCAATCACTGGCTTCACTGCAATGCACCTTCCAAAGCTGAGTGACAGTGTTTTGAGACTTTGCAACAACATTTGCCTGTTTACGATAAATTACTACCAACACCGACACAGACAAAAATGTGCATACCCTTCCAATTGAAGTTTACAAAGTGCTGAAAATTAAATCAAAACAAATGTAAAAAACGAAGTGAAAAGCACAATTATACACTGTATAAATAATGTGCATGCAAATTTAAGTACAGTCAAATCGACGTAACCCAGAGAAAGATGCGCTGATGTCCATTTAGACACAAAAATCTGCTGCAGCGCTTAACAAAGATCAATGGACAGCGTTGCCATGTAGGAACAGAAATCCTCCCCACATTGGCTGTTATTAGGCTATTTCAAATGTGAACTCCCATTGTTTAGGCTATAGCCTACTTGATACTGATAGCGGCACTTCTGCCATCGCCCATTTCTGTGCCTGTTTCAGCAACGATGGATGATGAACAAAGATAAATTTACCTCTCAGTAGATTCCTTTCAATATAATTAATTTGAATACTTCAAAGGTCAAAATCCCTGTGCACAGCTCTTCTTGCTCCAAGTGCTGATGGTGTGCAGTATAACCACCTGATCGTGAACCTGATGAAGCAACTTGCGAAACGCGTTGTTCACGCCAAATAAAGTCAGCAAAATATACCCTCCAGTGTGCGATGTATACTACTCTTTTGACTTTTTAATTTGAATACTTGTTTAAATTAGTAGGCCTAAAGTTGACCTGAGTTGGTAACTGACACTTGCTGCACTGTTTAACAAAGCACGTTTTTACCCAATTAGGCTGTTTGGATGTGCCACTCTCCTAGTGCACAGGATGGAATAGGAGATGTATGCTTGAACGTTCTATTTGGGCCCCAATCTACTTCCTCTGCATTAAGATAACATATGGAATGTTAAAAAGGAAGTCTTGTGGGGCCAACTATGATGCTGATAATGGAACTCTCTTGAAAGGGTCCATAGGGAGACCCCTCAATTACCACTGTGTATGTCACACACTGTGTAAATCCATTATGGGCCTAATATGTAGGCTATATTATCACTGCATCACCTAATAGTGTAACATTCTGCTCAATCATTAGGCAGAGACTGCCGCAGATGAATGACTAGTGTATGGACGGACCAATGGGAATTTGTCGGACTGTTAGGACTGTGAAGTTACGGTGAATTGACAGTTAGTATAACCTGAATTAAACCATCTGTCATACTTACGGACCAACAAAATGCTTTTGAAAATATCGTCAGATTATGCGGAAATGGTGACGATTGAAATGATTGTTTACAGCATAACCATAGCAACGTACTGTTCTGTTGGACACTTTCCACCTCTGTTGGATTCGCATACTTGTTCAGACCCCTTTACATGCGGCCTGTGAATCCTCATTAAGGACTGAGTTACTGCCAGCCATTTCGGAGCTGAAAATATGCAGCCATGTGAAAGCGGCATTAGAAACAAATTCTAAGAAGCAGCCAAGGAGTTCAAAGAAGTGTCACTGGTGTGTACCGACTGCTGTTCAGAGAGTCTAACCCTGAGAGCCTCGATGCATTGTTACACAGGAGTCACAGTTTATGGTGGTGGGCACAAGAGGAGAATACTGTCGGGTACCGAGTTAGCCATGTGATGGGGTGCTGTTGGTGTAGAGAGGTGTGCGCCAGGTTGTCTGTGGTAAAGCTGCAGAGCTGAGGGCAGAAGGGGGGTGGTTGATCCTGTTAGCTGCCCCCCCCCCAGCCCTTATCCTCCTTTCTATTCATCTCAAGAACATTCAGTCTGCTGCTGACTCTTGCTTCAGGATCTGGTAGGTGATTAAATACTCGGGATAGGCCTGTGAGAAAAAACATAACGTGCATGTGGTCTATGTCAAATATATAACCAGTCAAATACATTCAGCAGAGCATTACTCACACCAGACCATAACAAATCTGAAAGTCTCTCCGGACAAAAGCATCTGCTAAATACCTGGCCTTTTAAATTCAACTGATACTGTTCATCTGTACCATTTTAAACTACCACCCAGTGAATTCCCTGATGCATCTATGTATATATGTATTATGTGCACAGGTGCTGTGTAGCTGGGTCTGAGCTACCTGCTCTCCTCTGTAGATGACGTACTCGGCCAGGGCCAGGCCGTTGACGCTGGGCCTGCCCGTGACTGAGTGATGCCCTGGAGGAGAGTGGGCCATCTTCATGGCACTGAACTGCAGGAAGGACTTCCCCAGGGTCACCCGACAGAACAGGAGATGTCTAGGAGGGGAGGAGAACAAGAAGTGGGGTTAAAAAAACACAGATCCTCTAAACTAGATCTGTGAAGTGAAAAACACAGATCCTCTAAACTAGATCTGTGAAGTGAAAAACACAGATCCTCTAAACTAGATCTGTGAAGTGAAAAACACAGATCCTCTAAACTAGATCTGTGAAGTGAAAAAAACAGATCCTCTAAACTAGATCTGTGAAGTGAAAAAAAAAAAACAGATCCTCTAAACTAGATCTGTGAAGTGAAAAAAAACAGATACTCTAAACTAGATCTGTGAAGTGAAAAACACAGATCCTCTAAACTAGATCTGTGAAGTGAAAAAAAAACCAGATACTCTAAACTAGATCTGCGAAGTGAAAAAAAAAACAGATACTCTAAACTAGATCTGTGAAGTGAAAAACACAGATCCTCTAAACTAGATCTGTAAAGTGAAAAATAAAAACAGTCTAATGAGATAAAAGTGTTGGTATAACCAAGAAAGCGATTTAGGGATGTCTGACGGCGAGTTTTTTTTAAAGAGGGGCCAAGTGTGTTCTCATCCGAGGAACTCTAATAAACTATGAGGTCGGTCTGCACAATGCAAGTCTCCATAATACAGAGGTCTCATAACCAACAATACAAAAATACTCATTTCAACACAAAAAGCAAACCTGTTTCTCCTATTACAGTTTTTTTTCCAGTCGCTAACAAGCGTTTGTCTAACCAGTTGTTACATTTTCAAAACTCTAAACACAATTAGCATCGGTCTTTTGTGGCCATACTATTCACACATTTCATGTCGTTTTCACACGATATGCAGTCAGTGAATACATTTCCACAATGCTTACATTTTCTTAACAAACAAGCTATACCTCCCAACAAAATTATGGATTGTTTTTGCAGTATTTACGAATGTTAACACACAACATCCCACAATAGCAAAGACAATATTCCAAACCTTAGATACAGTATAAAAACCTCTGCTTCTCCAATGATATCAGTTCAAAAACAATATATCTCAGCTGATAATAAACAAACAATTGAATAATTGACACAACTGATTTATGTTGGGTAAATTGGGCCAACCACAGCTGATTCCAGTCTGGCTTAGACTCAGTGGCAGGGGTTATTTTTTCTATTACATTGACACGTATACAGTAAAAGGAGGACTTTGAGGTAGAAACAGAAAAAGAAAAAGACAAACACTCTAATGTCTGGACGAGGAAGAGGAAGAGCAAGGGGCCCAGGGAGAAGAGCAGGCCCAGTGAGAGGTGCAGTGAGAGGTGCAGGAGCAGTGAGAGATGCAGTGAGAGATGCAGGAGCAGTGAGAGGAGCAGGGTCAGGGAGAAGAGCAGGCCCAAAGAGAGGGCAAGGTAGAGGTGTAAGAATGTGTGGTGGTGGCATTCCAAAGGCTGCAAGAACAGTTATCAGTAATGAAATTCGTGCCACTATCATTGACCATGTAATCAATGTGATGTTGATGAAAACATGTGGCCTAACCCTGAAGATCGCAGAGATTAGATACAGTAATTTTGTGCTTTTTTTTAGTTCCCCCCCTTTTTATCAGGCTTTTTTGCTGTTGTTTTTTTGTTCAGAATGCTCTTGTGTGTTTCATGGATATTTTGTTCACTGTAAGCAATACTGTAATACCTTTTCTGTTCTATCATACTGTAAACAGTATTTCTACTGTACCTCCTGTAGTAAACAGTATAAAGGGAAAAAAATGCTTTTGAATGTGAACATAACATGTAGACATACAGTTCCCAACAAAGAAATTTAGTGTAAAAATGGCATGCAAATACCTGTAAAACTGAAACATAAAAGTCTATGCAGTTTTTGTAATGTCAACAATAGCCAGTAATTTGAAACCTGGTGTACTTTGATTGACTGCATGTACCTTGTGAAGTGAAAACAAGTGTTATTCTTTGACAGAATAATTTCATTTTGAGTCAGATTTCCAGTGTTTTGGTAAAGTTAGTGTGTGCAGAGAAAGATGTGTTAGTTATATATTTAACAAAATGTGTTTTTGAGAAGAAAATTATCCATTTGGCCCATTGTGTTTTGTAGGTGCGAGTCTGTTAAGAGTTTAGAAAAAGTATCTGAAGTATGGGTAAGCGCTTGTTAGCGATTGAAAAAAACTGTAACACACTAAACCTTAGATACAGTATAAAAACCTCTGCTTCTGCTACCAAGCGGTTTTATCCCAGGTGCATTGCCTTGGATACAATATCAGATGTGATGTTGATGAAAACATGTGGCCTAACCCTGAAGATCGCAGAGATTAGATACAGTAATTTTGTGCTTTTTTTAGTTCCCCCCTTTTTATCTGGCTTTTTTGCTGTTGTTTTTTTTGTTGTGTGTTTCATGGATATTTTGTTTACTGTAAGCAATACTGTAAAACTTTTTTCTGTTCTATCATACTGTAAACAGTATTTCTTCTGAACCTCCTGTAGTAAACAGTAAAGGAAAAACACTGATTTGCTTTTTACTGGAATGCTTTTGAATGTACATTACATGTGGACATACAGTTCCCAACCAAGAAATTTTGTGTAAAAACGGTGGATTGCATATTTTGAATGCAAATACCTGTAAAACTGAAACATAAAAGTCTATGCAGTTTTTGTAATGTCAACAATAGCCAGTATTTTGAAACCTGGTGTACTTTGATTGACTGCATGTACCTTGTGAAGTGAAAACAAGTGTTATTCTTTGATAGAATAATTTCATTTTGAGTAAGATTTCCAGTGTTTTGGTAAAGTTAGTGTGTGCAGAGAAAGATGTGTTAGTATATATTTAACAAAATGTGTTTTTGAGAAGAAAATTATCCATTTGGCCAATTGTGTTTTGTAGGTGTGAGTCTGTGTTAAGAGTTTAGAAAAAGTATCTGAAGTATGGGTAAGCGCTTGTTAGCGATTGAAAAAAACTGTAATCTCATAGATCCAATGACTGTTACATGCCTGAGGTGAACTGTCTTCTCACCTCTGGCAGATGTAGCAGGATCTGTCCTTGTGCAGGGGGCATCCAGTGCCACCCCCAATGCCGTAAACATACTGGTTGCTCTTGGAGGAGTTCTCCGCAAAGTAGATGCCCGCGCCGAACATGCCCCCGATGTATGCATGCCGCTCATCAAAGCCCTTGTGGATGATAGCGTTCACGAACGGTGAGCCTGTGGGGACAAAAACCTCCTTTAATTAATACATCCATTTATCAAAACTAAGCAGGGAGTAGTACATGAGATCAAGTTTCAACAGGTGCCTTCTACTGTGCATCTAACATCTTTATCCATCTAACAATTTCCATACGAATAACTTCACAAAAACTACACAAAAAGCAATTGAGGGCTGAGACCAGATCTTCAGAGGAATACAACTACTCTAGTTCTAGAATGTGTTGCTTGTTCTAAATGTGTTAATTCAGCGAGTGAGGTTGTTGTGAGGAGGCCCTCACCGTGGAAGAGCATGCGCTCGTTGGAGTGGTTGTGGTTCTCCTCAGACACCTCCTTCCTGCGGTGGGTGTAGCGTTCCCACAGCTTCTTATTACACACCTTCTGGATCTGAGAAGTTGAAACAAAGACCATTTCACACCCAAACCTCACTTAAAACATCAGCCTTCACACTTCATGGAATAGTAAATAGTTTATAGTAGTTTTAGTTGACTGTCAATGGTAGCACAATCAAGTACAACTGCAGTGAAAGGCAACTGACAGGTTGCTATACTTGTCACTCAATGAAACACATTAACTAAGCCTCCTTCATACCAAATCCTTGATTCCAATAGACAAAGAGTGAGAGAAGAGAAAAGCTCACCTTCACTATGTTGTACCTGCTGAAGACCCCTCCTGCATGTCCACCATCCCTATGCTCTCTAATGGTGCTCTGCATCTGTGGACACAACGGTCAAAGGTCAAAGACACCAATTTTCACCAGTTATGCTGAATCATGTATTCACCAGTTATGCTGAGTCATGTGTTGGCTGAAAGGTTTCTATAAAAAAAAAAACTCATGGGAAGGGAATAACAAAGTGACTCTATCACTTAGAGTTCTAAAATATTAATGTAAATGACAATCCTAAATGGATACAATATTCATTTCAGGTAGAGTCACATGGCTGAGGCAGAATAGACTTATGGGTAAAAAGGAGCCACGGGGAAATACATCACAATATCTTAGTGATTCAGTTTGGATACACTTAAGGCCTACACACGCGGCCGGTGATGCGACGGCAGGCGACTTATGGCGACCGGCAAAATGTTATAGAATCTATTGAAGTGAATAGGGCAACACATATGGCAAGTGGAACGAAGAACGTCGCATTGCTCTAATCGGCCCCTTTCTATTTTTCAGGGCGATTTTGATACGTCATAATAGAAACAGCTGTCTGGTCAGTGTATGTCCACTGAATCGATGGATGATCGTGTCGCCAGTAGTGTGTGTAGTAAAGCGATTAACAGAATTCCACCGTCGCATCGCCGGCCGTGTGCGGTGGGCTTTAGTGGCTTTGCATACATTTTCATCATTGTGTCCTAATGCAGATGCCATGCATAATAGAATCCGCACGGTATCCATAGAAACAAAACAATCAACAATATACACAACAATACAGTTAAAGTACAGTAACGTTACCTCTTCCTCCACTGACTGGAATTCTTTGTCGTCTGCTGCCAGGTCTATGAGGATGGTCCCACTGTTGGCTGTGTTCAGAGGCAGATATGGGTTTAGACCTGCATGTTATCAGGACACACACAGTCAGCTAGAGAACCACAGATCCCTACTGATGTTCCTATCGTTGCAGTTATGAAAAATAAATTGCTCTGAAAAATGATCCACTTAATTTGAGAATATTAATAGGGCAAATATAATTCCAAATGAAACCAAGAAACCAAGATAATAGGGCAAATATCATATTGTGCTTCCACTGTCATGCAAAAAATATGAATGTTAAATCCACATTTAGAGGACACGACACTGATTTTGCAGACCACAAACTCAATAGGAAATGTCGTATCAGATGTATAAATATGAAGTCTAAGTGTGCAGTGCCGAGGAACTCTTTAAGCAGGAATGGACTGTGTAAGGATAAGGATCATCAATATGGTGTAATAAAGAATAAAGAAGGGATGAATAAGAGTCATGGTGGTTTGAGGTGGGTAGAATGTGTGTAGGGATATGTAGATGTTTGAGGTGGGTAGAGGATATGTGTGTAGGGATATGTAGATGTTTGAGGTGGGTAGAATGTGTGTAGGGATATGTAGATGTTTGAGGTGGGTAGAGGATATGTGTGTAGGGATATGTAGATGTTTGAGGTGGGTAGAGGATGTGTGTAGGGATATGTAGATGTTTGAGGTGGGTAGAATGTGTGTAGGGATATGTAGATGTTTGAGGTGGGTAGAATGTGTGTAGGGATATGAATGTTTGAGGGTGGGTAGGGATATGTAGATGTTTGAAGTGGGTAGGTGTAGGGATATGTAGATGTTTGATATGTGTGTATATGTAGATGTTTGGGTATATGTGTAGGATATGTGTGTAGGGATATGTAGATGTTTGAGGTGGGTAGATATGTGTGTAGGGATATGTAGATGTTTGAGGTGGGTAGAATGTGTGTAGGGATATGTAGATGTTTGAGGTGGGTAGAATGTGTGTAGGGATATGTAGATGTTTGAGGTGGGTAGAGGATATGTGTGTATGAGGTGGGTAGAGGATATGTGTGTAGGGATATGTAGATGTTTGAGGTGGGTAGAATGTGTGTAGGGATATGTAGATGTTTGGGGGATGTAGAAGGATATATGTGGTGGGGGGATATGTGTGTAGGGATATGTAGATGTTTGAGGTGGGTAGGGATATGTGTGTAGGGATATGTAGATGTTTGAGGTGGGTAGAGGATATGTGTGTAGGGATATGTAGATGTTTGAGGTGGGTAGAATGTGTGTAGGGATATGTAGATGTTTGAGGTGGGTAGAATGTGTGTATGGATATGTAGATGTTTGAGGTGGGTAGGATATGTGTGTAGGGATATGTAGATGTTTGAGGTGGGTAGAATGTGTGTAGGGATATGTAGATGTTTGAGGTGGTAGATGTTTAGAATATGTGTGTTGGGATATGTAGATGTTTGAGGGTGGGTAGAGGGTGTGTGTGTAGGGATATGTAGATGTTTGAGGTGGGTAGAATGTGTGTAGGGATATGTAGATGTTTGAGGTGGGTAGAATGTGTGTATGGATATGTAGATGTTTGAGGTGGGTAGAATGTGTGTAGGGATATGTAGATGTTTGAGGTGGGTAGAATGTGTGTAGGGATATGTAGATGTTTGAGGTGGGTAGATATGTGTGTAGGGATATGTAGATGTTTGAGGTGGGTAGAGGATATGTGTGTAGGGATATGTAGATGTTTGAGGTGGGTAGAATGTGTGTATGGATATGTAGATGTTTGAGGGTGGGTAGGGATATGTGTGTAGGGATATGTAGATGTTTGAGGTGGGTAGAGGGATATGTGTGTAGGGATATGTAGATGTTTGAGGTGGGTAGAATGTGTGTATGGATATGTAGATGTTTGAAATATGTAGATGTTTGAGGTAGAGAATGTGTGTAGGGATATGTAGATATGTTTTTGAGGTGGGTAGAATGGGTAGAATGTGTGTATGGATATGTAGATGTTTGAGGTGGGTAGAATGTGTGTAGGGATATGTAGATGTTTGAGGTGGGTAGAATGTGTGTAGGGATATGTAAATGTTTGAGGTAAGAGACTGGGGAAACGTGGGCTATTTAGAAGGATGCAGAAGATTTGCAGATTTGATTCCTGGCTGACTCAGGATACAAGGAAACTGAATTGTGTGCATCTCCTTAGTTGGTTGTGCGTGTGTGTGTTTGTGTGTAGGTACAAGTGTGTGTGTATAGATGTGTCTGTGTGTGTGTGTGTGTGTGTGTGTGTGTGTGTGTGTGTGTGTGTGTGTGTGTGTCTTTGCCGTACTCTGTGGTCCGCTCAGCAGTCTCTCCACAGCCTTGATGATCTTGTGGCGGTGGCCGTATGCGTTGATGCCGATCTCCTTCAGCTCCTTGTGGCCCATCTCCACTAGCACGTCCAGAGTGATCTGACCAAGACACAAGACATGTCCCCTTACCACGGCAACCCGGAATATTTCACAAAACCCCATCATCCTGGAGAATTAACAATGATCAACGGACACTCAAGTGTCTCATTAAGATTTCTATTAATAAGGCCTAATTTACATGACAAGGACAAGTTAAGACAGTGAAGTGTATGTGCATCTCTGACTTCTGGGCAAATTCCAATTGGACATATTATTCAGGGTGGCGTGCATCTCTGACTTCTGGGCAAATTCCAATTGGACATATTATTCAGGGTGGCATGCATTTTAAAATATGCACATATAGTCTATGACACATAGGCACAATTAATTTAATGTCATATTAGTAACCACACTGCACATAAATAAAATATTCACTGAAATGAAAGTGGTAGTGTAGTGAAAGGGAACATGTCTCAGTGGTGCTTCCATGACGACGGATGTTTGTACCTGCTCCCGATTGAAGATCTCCAGCAGGTGCTCCAGGCCCAAGTTGTGTAGGAACTGGCTGATGCTCAGGTCCATTCCAGCATCTGCAAACAACCAAAACACACTCAGACATCATCCCTCCATCACTCAGCTGCTCCAACCATGTGGCTAATGAACAAAATAAAGCTGGCCTGCAGTCTTAAGGCTCAGCATTACCACCACCATCCATCTCTACAACCAGATACACACATTACACACCTCATTATTTAATAACATTTCTATACCATATTATTACATGGTTTTACGTTGCATGAAATGAAACAATTCTGCTTACTAGCATCACATTTATGTAAGGGATAATGTATTGTTTAGCGGTCATTATAGGAAAATAAGGCCTGATAGGGCGAACCCCAACACAAAATGGAGGCCAAAACTTGCCAAAACGAGAAAATAAACTTTCACGGCTTTTCGCTGAAAAAACAAATAGTTCACCACACAAATAGAGCTTGAAAGTTTCAGATGACTTGCTGTACTTGCAGTATTTGCTGACTTTCACTTTCAATGAAGTTCCATATTGCAATAGTGAACAAACTACTCGCGGATTGATATGAAAGATGCGTATCAGAAGCACAAAACCCGTTGCCATTGACAGCGGTCATTATATATTTGCAGCTGTCATTATACCGATTGAACCCTCTCTGTCTGATTGTTGGGAAGGCTCATTCACGTGAATGGAACTTTCTGCAGCACTCTGAAGAGCAGTGTAATAAACTAGAAATGCAATTCCAAGGAATTACCAGTGCATGAAAATGCAAAAAAGTGATGTAAAATATCATAGTTAAAACAGATAATGCAGAGATAGTTACTATGGTGTTGCTAAGGTGAACATGGTGGTTGTTATGCTATATAAAGAGGTTGCTATGGTAGTTGCTAGGTTGGCATTATGGTCGTTGTTGCTAGGCTAATTGAGATGGTTGCTAAGGTGTCGCTAGGGTAGATATGGTGGTTGCTATACTAAATAATGCAGTTGCTAAGCTAGTTGCTAGGGTAATCTTGTTGGGTGCTAGGTATAAATAATGGTGGTTGCTAGGGTATATATGGTGGTTGCTATGCTAAATAAAGCAGTGACTAGGCTGGTTGTTAGGGTAATCATGTTGATTGACAATATCGAAGTGGTTGCTAGGTTGTTGCTAGGCTAATTGAGATGGTTCGTAGGGTGTTGCTTATGTACTGTAATTAAATCAAACCACTGTAAAGACATCACATATCATTACATTAATGACACACAATTACATAATTGAAATGACGATATGAAACCCATGTAATGACTCACCTTCCTCTTTCTTCTCCACATATACAGCCCCATCTGCCCCTGAGGGCGCCAGCAGGGAGGGCAGCTCAGGGAAGCCTGAGCCCTGGGCATCCAAGGCTACGGTGGAAGGCACCGGGCATGCAGGGGCGCTGGAGGAGAGGGCGGGGGGCACAGTGCCAACAGAGGCAGGCACGCTGATGACCTGCGGCTTGTAGCAGGCGGGCAGTGCTGACGGGGGCATGGCGGCAGTCAGCAGTGCCCGAACGTCATCCGCCTGTAATGAGCCAGTGAGGAAAAGGATGGAGAGGTCAGATCATGACATCATGACATGCCAACGGGAGCAATGGGGGGGAAAAAAACATGCAGGAGATCTAAAGACAGTAAGTTGGAATTCGCGAATCGCAGACAACACACATCAACAAAGGGTCAGGTGAAGAAACTAAGAGCTGCACTGTGTATGTCTGAATCCGCTGGCTGGAGTTGTTCAGCAGGCCCCTGTTATCTAGGCATGCACTGACCTCGCTTATTAACTCCACCTGCAGTCTCCAGTACTCGCCTCATGAATGCATTTAGAGGGCAGCTGACTCACGTGCACTCCGGAATACTCTCCTCCTCTGCTGGGCGGTTGCGGGGTAACAACAGAGACTGTAGTGGCATGCGTCTGTAATCTCGCCTGCTATCCCAGCTATCACAGCAACTTTTTACTACTGCTTCTCTGAGAATTTTAATGATGATGACTGATAACAATATACAAAACGGAACTACATGCCAACCAAGCAGCGCAATTTGCAGAAACTATGTGTGTGTGTAACAGTCTGGCTACACCAGGCGCAAAACTTTTAAAGGTAGTTTTAGAGGTAGTTTTAGAAGACTGGTCTAATTTTTTCAGATGTGCCCACCGCTCTCGAGCCTGGTGTAGCCAGTTACATTGACTACACTGAAAGATAATTGGCTGCACCATACTCTCTGTGAACGGAATGCTTCTGTGGTTTGGCTGATGTAGCCTGGCTATAAGACAGCACAGGACAATGAGCAGGGCAAAAGAGTCTTGGCAACGGCACTGTAACCATGAAACAACCCCCTCAGATGTTAAAAATGCTCAATTTCAACCAAACTCACCATGACAAAAAACACCAAAAAGAGAATGCACCGAAACACCACAATTTCAGTGTTATTTCAAATATTTGTATATCTCAGAAGTTCGGTCCACAAACACAAAAATGCTACATTTCAGAGACCATGTAATGATACAGAGATTACTGTATATAGTAATGCTTTGTCTGACTGGGGACTATTAAACCACCACATTTATACAGTCAGTTTCCTTAAATTAAATGACAACACACACAATCATTTTTTATTGAGGTAAACAGTTAGGCACAATTCAAAGAGCCTTTCTGTCTCTAATGTCTATGTCCAGAAAGAATTGTGGCATTTCATAGAGCTGTCCTCCTACCCAGCTGTCAGGCGACCTTGGACAGACCTGACCCCAGGTCATCAAAGCGTTCAGACCACAGGCAGAGAATGAAAGAACCCTGAAGGCTACATGTGAGCTTACAAATGGAGGCGCAGCTAAGGGGAAAGACAGGTGGGACAGAGTTTGTGTCAGAGCCTGAGATTCACTTCACAATTGCAGCTCAGGTTATGTAGGATGCTGTTTAAAAAAAAGTCCAAAACGGTCCCACATGGACAAATGTAGAAATACAGAAGATGTTGAAATATCAGCGATACCAGATCACCTGCTAATGTAGGCCATAGAGGACAGAGAGTTATCTCTGGTTCCTTATAAGCGTG
Organism: Alosa alosa; assembly: GCF_017589495.1. NCBI lineage: Eukaryota > Metazoa > Chordata > Actinopteri > Clupeiformes > Clupeidae > Alosa > Alosa alosa. The sequence goes on from NC_063210.1 coordinate 6,247,656, forward strand.
TCTTAATTTCAGGCTCTGACTGCCATCATGCATTGCAGTGGCATAGAGTACAGTGGGTGATGACCCAGTCAGGGGTGGGAAGTCTCTCTCCCTCGATCGGTCCCTCCTCTGCTGGCCTTCATGGTGCGGGATGAGGTACAGAAAGGTTGAGGAAGGGGATTGTGGGATACTACGGTCCTCCAGAGGTGAGAACAACGGGGAATGACAAATACCAAAGACAGACACAGGCTGTGATGAAGAGAAATAAGGAAAGAGAGGACAGAGAGACGGAGGGAAAATGAGTGCAAACGGGTGCGAGAGACAGTGAGAGATGGATAGAGATATGGATAGTTAGAAAGAAAGAGAGATAAAAGAGCAAGTTAGAGAGAGAGAGGGGGGAAGAGGGATATAGAGAGAGAGAGAGAGTGAGAGAGGGGGGAAGAGAGAGGGATATAGAGAGACTGTGAGAGATGGATAGAGATATGGATAGTTAGAAAGAAAGAGAGATAAAAGAGCAAGTTAGAGAGAGAGAGAGAGAGAGGGGGGGGAAGAGAGAGGGATATAGAGAGACTGTGAGAGAGGGGGGGAAGAGAGAGGGATATAGAGATAGAGATAGGGGGAAGAAGAGGGATATAGAGAGAGAGTGAGAGGGGGAAGGTTGTGTGGTCAGAGATCAAAAAGACACAACGCTAGAGAGACATAAAGACTGATGCTGAGACAGAGAGAGAGGGGGGAAGAGAGAGGGATATAGAGAGAAGAGGGTGGGATTGTGGGATACCGATATGGATGAAAGAGAGATAAAAGAGCAAGTTAGGAGAGAGAGAGAGAGGGGGGGAAGAGAGAGGGATATAGAGAGACTGTGAGAGAGGGGGGAAGAGAGAGGGATATAGAGCTGGATAGAGATATGGAAGGTTAGGCAAGCCCTTCTGCGCTGCCTCGTGAAGGGACAAGGCGTGAAGAAGGGAGGGATTATTAAGCAGGGCGTTCACACCTGAGAAGAGGGTGGATTCGGGATACCAGGACGAAGTCCGAAGGGCATGGGCTATGAGCAGGGTCGGATGAGCAAGCGGAAAGGCCCAGTGCACACATCATGCCAACGTGCTGGCACACACACACACACACACACACACACACACACACACACACACACACACACACACACACACACATCACATACACGTGTGCATACACACACATACACACAGATATTCACATCCACACGTGCATACACACATTTGCGTATGCATAAACCTCGACACAGACACAGACACACACACACACACACACAGGTATGTGATATATATATAAGTCTGAATTCCTAATTAAAGGTTTTCCTCCTGTGCTGCCTGATGAACTGAAGTTGTGATCTTTCACTCCCTCTGTTTTTCTCTCTATCTTCTCCTCTTTTCCTCCCCTCTCTCTCTTAATGCAGTCTAGCAATTGCAGTGCACCCATCACACTGTGGGGAAAACATCTGAACTTGATAATATGCATACTGAAATCTCACAATTAAACAAGGCAAAATATCTCAAAAACTCTGACTGAAATAAATCTGGAGAGGCAATGTTTGTCTTTGCTCATGGAAGTGCTGCACATGTGTGTTTTGTATTGAAGTTTTAAGTGTTAAGCCCCTTGGAAGGACTTGTGTGTCTGTCTAAGCCTGGATGATGTTTACATCATTGATCCTTCAAGAGACTGTGTGTGTGTGTGTGTGTGTGTGTGTGTGTGTGTGTGTGTGTGTGTCTGTGCATGTGTGCGTGTATGTTTGTGTGTGTGTGTGTGTGTGTGTGTGGTGTGTGGGAGCCTGTATGGCTTAAGTGGTTGCCTTAAGTGGTAGGCATGTGGGACCGAGATAGAGTGTGTGTGTGTGTGTGTGTGTGTGTGTGTGTTTTGTTGTGAGAGAGAGCTTTGTGTACTGAGAGCTAGCCTGGTTCATGATTAGCTCTTCAACGTTCAGTGGTCTCTCTGAGCACTCGTCTCCAGAGCACCACAACAGACTCCACTTCTCTTTACACCCTCTCTCTCTCTCTCTCTCTCCATCTCTAGCCCTCCCTTTCTCTCTCCCTCTCTCTCTCCATCTCTAGCCCTCCCTTTCTCTCTCTCTCTCTCTCTCTCCATCTCTAGCCCTCCCTTTCTCTCTCCCTCTCTCTCTCTCCATCTCTAGCCCTCCCTTTCTCTCTCCCTCTCTCTCATTCTTTTTATCACACTCCCCTGACTATGTCTATCTCTCCGCTTCAGTTATTCCCTGTATCTGTTTCTTTTTGCCCTCGCTCTCGCTCTCTCTCTCTCTCTCTCTCTCTCTCTCTTTCACCCTCTCATTTTCATCACTTAGCCCAATCATAATCATCATGTCCTTATCTCAGGTGTATCTCAGGAATATCAGTGATAAACAGTGTGTAGTGTGTATGTGTGTGTGTGTGTGTGTGTGTGTGTGTGTGTGTGTGTGTGTGTTTTCAGTAAAATATGCCAGAGAGGCTTTTAGTGATATAATAAACAGTCTAATTACCTCAAGAGATCAGGTGGAAATCGGGAGCGTCTTTATCAAGAGTGAGTATGTATGTGTATGAGTGTGTGCTATCTGTGTGTGTATGTGCATTTGTGTGTGTGTGTCTGTGTTTCAGTGTACACACTGTGTGAGTGCAGTGTGGTTGTATGTGTGTGTGTGTGTGTGTGTGTGTGTGTGTGTGTGTACAGTGTGGTTGTATGTGTGTGTGTGTGTGTGTGTGAGTACAGTGTGGTTGTATGTGTGTGTGTGTGTGTGTGTGTGTGTGTGTGTGAGTGCAGTGTGGTTGTGTGTGTGTGTGCAAGCTCACCCCATATGAGGCAGCATTATGTAGGGGTATCAGGCCTCCTTTGTCCTGTGAGTTCACGTCAGCTCCGTGCTGCAGGAGATACTCTGCCACCTCCAGGTTGTTGTAGCCCGCTGACACACAAACAATAAACAAACAGAAAACAACCATCACACAAACAAAACATAAACAGTCAGCACGCTCAGCAACAGAAATAATACAACATTCATACAACACACAACAGACAATTTAGTCTTCCTAAACCAGTGCTGTAGTCAAGTCACTAAACCACAACTCCGGCAAAGTTTGAAGTCCCAATATTTTAGTCCAAGTCACTAAAGAAGTATGCAAGTACAGCCCAAGTCAAGGGCAAGTCACTATTACCTGAACCTGACCGACATCGAAATCGAGTATCCAATACCGTATCAAGCTGTTACTGTGGCCCCCTCAGTCCCTTACACTAGCTAGCAAAGTAAGTGTGCATTACAAAGGCCTTTTTTACAGTTTAGTGAAAATGCTGTAGTCCAAATCCAAACATGAAATGGACAAAAAAGTTGCCAATGTGTAGAATAGCATTTATGCAATTCATAGATGAAAAGAAAAGCTTGGAGGAATAAAATGAGCATCTATCAATATCTTATTTCAAGCTAGCATGTGCTCAGATACGCACGTACGTTCACACGCTCGCTCGCGCGACACACACACACACACACACACACACACACACACACACACACACACACACACACACAAACTGACCAGCAAGGTGCAGCGGAGTGGAGTGGCGTCCCTGTGTGTCCCTGCAGTTGACGTTGGCCTGGGTGCACAGCTTCTTGATGCGGGCCAGGCAGCCCTTCTTGGCGGCGTCCAGCAGTGCGGCGTCGCCCCGCAGCAGGTCCTGGATGTCCGTGTCCCCGTCCTTCACCAGGTCCAGAGCCGTGTTCCCGTCTCTGTTCTTCTTGGTTGGGTCTGCACCATGCTGGTGAAATCAAGTTCAAAGAGACTTTTGAGACTGTATTTGATTTAAAAAGCCATACAAAAATAATCTAAATCAAGCGGCCATAATGACCTAATGAGTCTTCACAGAAATTATTTCCATCCCCATTTTTCCAAAGAGCCAGCAAAGACATAGCTGGCAAGTCCAGACATCGAAAACCCAGAGAGAGTAGGAGAGAGACAAAGAAAAGGAGTAAAGGCCGTTCACGTTCATCGTACCAAGAACGATAACGAAAACGATAACGGCAAAAAATATTGTTCTAGCTCATATGAATGACCCCGTCTACACATGAATAATAACTAAAACAATATGAAGAACGATATTGTTGGGGATCACTTTCAGAGCGATTTAGAGAATGATAAAGCTGACAAGCCAATCAGAATCCATCCAATTTTAGCCATCACATTTACCAACACAGAGAATTTCCTTATTGTTGGTCAGTGTGGACGCTTTTATTGTTATAGTTATCGTTCCTGGTGTGAACAGCCCTTAAGAGAGACTTCCAGACACTCTCAGTAGACACACCCAGTGTGTATTACCAGGTGTGCATTACCCAGTGTTTATTACCAGGTGTGCATTACCCAGTGTGTATTACCAGGTGTGTATTACCAGGTGTGTATTACCAGGTGTGTATTACCAGGTGTGTATTACCCGGTGTGCATTACCCGGTGTGTACAGTATAACCCAGAGTGTACCATGCTCCTAACCTGCAGCAATAGTTTGCAGATCTCGTATTTGCCCTTGGCGGCAGCCTCATGCAGCGGCGTAAACTTCCACAGGTCGGCCACATTGACCACGGCGCCGTGGATGACCAGCAGCTCGGCCACCTCGTAGTGCCCATAGGAGCAGGCGTTGTGCAGGGGCACCAGACCACTGGAGCAGAAATAACACACACGCCACTGGGGTCAGTATAGAGAAAAAAACACCCACGTCTGTAATTGTGCTGCTAATACAAGGCACTGAGTAGGTTCTTTATTAATAAAATAGAATCTTATCATTATTCCCGGAATGTATTAATATTACAGAATCTACAGAAATTTGCAGTGAATACATAAGTGAAAAAGTCAACATATTTGGACTTTAGAAAATATTTTGAGTCACCACTTTCTTACACCTCTCTTTACCATGCTGGTAAATCTGAGAGAATTTGACCATAGCCTACTTTGGTGTTCATGGTTTCTGTATGAACTGAACGATTGAATTGGGGAGAATCTAACCAATCTAACTGCCTTTCATCAGTGGAGAATGCATGATTTAAGCAGTGCAATTTGCTCTAACTAGCCAAAGTGTGTGATCTGGTGGGCGTTACAGATTTTATACATCAAAAAACAGACCAGGCTTCTAATAAATATGGGCCCCCACCTATAAGCTTTCTTAGCTTCCTTGGGGGACATTCACTCTACCCAATTGATTTTGTACCCCAACTGTATTTTTGTAATGTTGAAGTGGTTTTGTGAATAAACTCAAGCTCAAACTCAAACCTGTAGCAACACTTGGCCAGTAAAGGGACCTGGGTCTAATTGGGACTCGGATTTTAATCAAGGTTTTTCGGTAGTTAGATGAGAAGTATTAAACTCTTAATTACTCTGGTTACTCAAGTGAATGGCACATTGTGATCAACAGTGCTTCTGTTGTAAGGGCAAAGGATGGTGTTTGGGAGAAAAACATCTAATATATTTACAAAACTCCTCATTAACGCAATACAGTCCATAATAATAACATCCAGTAGGTACCAGAATCAGAAAAACTGGCCAAATTTAGCCTCACTCTGGAGGTCGGTTGGCTGTTGAACTTCACACAAATGAGTCCCAAGAACAAACAATGCCACTGATTGCTTGAGAGAACATTAACAAGTCATTAGAGAGAAGCACCCTGCACTGGTAAGCACTCTCCTGATCAGAGTTGCTTTGATTTCAAAATGACACCACAGAACAGATACACAGCTGATCTGTAGGCTGTATCTGTGTGTGTGTGTGTGTGTGTGTGTGTGTGTGTGTGTGTGTGTGTGTGTTTGTCCCTCGGGTACCGAACCCATTACCTTCTTACTGGACCAGAGAGGGTTAAAGGACTATTTAAATGGACTAAAAGAAATTATAACAAATCCCAGGCCCAAATCCCAGTTGATTTTTTAACTATAGTTAAACAATAGTATTAACAATTAGTCCATGCAAATATGGAAAAGAGGAATGGAGGGGGGGGGGGGGGCACAATGGATCCAAAATGTGGAGAGAAAGAGAAGAGACAGATTTGTATACCACATTATCCCTCACCTAAATTTTGGCGAGATTTGGAGCATAATTAATCCCCCTTGATCTCTTGCAAGTGTGTGGTTGTCTATTTATACAGTATTTACCTGCAATCCCATAGTCTCTATCCTAGGTGGAGTTCTGAGCTAAATACCACTTCCAAAAACAATGAGGAGACATTGTGGTCATTCTGTGCCATGTCATGCCTCCTTGTATGCTATTATCACAACCGTTGCCTTTAAAATAGATTTGATTAGTAATATTGCTTTGCATGCACAGCCCACACCAGCAGGGGGCACCACAGCCTCCACAGCACCCCTACTTCCAGCGCCCCTGATCTTTTGTCATAGATTTCTGCTCAAGCCTCCATACTGGCAGCCAACCCTAGCCTGGGAATTCCTATGCGAACCTTTGGCAAATTTGGAATTTGCTCTGCAGGTCTGTCTGGCCAATAAAACCCATTTCCAATGTCCCTAAAACACAGGTACGCAAATACAATCGCTTATCTGGCATAGACATGTATTTCTTTGGAACTGAGTAGACAACTGCATTTAAAACCTTCGTTTACAAGGTTGCTGCACTTCTGAAACGGTAAGAGTTTAATGCACCAATTTAAGTTTCATTTCACTGCTAGTTACATCCCTGCTGGACGCCGTAAAGCAATGAACCACGTCCAGACCCATTCTCAATTCCAATTGAGAAGGTCTGCGTGCTAACCAGGCTAAGCCAACCCCACATCTATGGGGAAAAAACAAACTCTCAGCCTTTCTAAAAGCAACGCCTTTAAGCACCATCAGCTATTGACTGCTATAGTTATACTGCTGGTGCATTGGTGGGGGTCCTGGAGTTGGGTGGTACTGTGTGTGTGTGTGTGTGTGTGTGTGTGTGTGTGTGTATGTGTGTGTGTGTGTGTGTGTGTGTGTGTGTGTGGTGTGTGTGTGCGCGTGCTGTAGGGGGGTTGATGTCTCACCCTTTGTCTTTGGCGTGTACGTCGGCCCCATGCTGCAGCAGGTATTCCACGACGCCCACCCTGTTGTAGCCGGCGGCAAAGTGCAGAGGGGTGGACTGCCTGCCCTCCACATCCCTGCAGTTCACATTCTGCAGCGTGCACAGCTTCTGTAAAACACACACACACACACACTTTTTGAAATAGGGGAAGCCATCATAAAATTAGTCAAATATTGCTTTAGTATTATTAGGCTACTATACAGTATTGTCCTTTGTTGGCTAAAGTGCCCAGATCCCCCAAACCTAGCTTAGACCCAGTGAGTTTCCGAACATGGCTAGCAGTCGGCTACATAATCAAATTTTATTTTTTTTTATTATATTTTAAAACAATATTAGAATTGTCTAGTTGTCATTTCATATAGCTAGCTTGCTAGATTGTAATTGTGCATATATATCACATTTTGTGCATATTTTATTGAACCGCTTTAGGAGGCAGAGCTTCCCTTGAAGTCTCAGGGCTGATTCAGACTGGCTCCGAGGCGTGAACATGGCGTGTCTGTTGCGTGTCAGTTGCATGGCGTCTGCGTGACGTTTTCTATGTCTGCACACCAGAAACGTGTATGACGCTGCGCTGCAGTAACCTCTTTGCCTATTAAAACGTCTCTTCACTTTGTGTTTTTAATGGAAACACTTACAAAACGCTTGCGTGTCGCGTGAAAAATTGGCGTCGGTCCTATTCCTAGCATGCACACGTTTTCGACGCGGCTAAAGCCGTGAAGCCGTAAAGACGTGAGTGTCACGCAGGCAGTGTGCAAGCTCTAACCTGTTAACATGGGAGCCGAAAAAAACAGCAGCTGACACACTCGCGCCACACAGCCAGTCTGAATCAGCCCTTAAAGCAGCCGCCAATGAAGCACACACATACATTACACACCTTTACTACATCCAGGTCTCCTGATTTAGAAGCTTCCAGAAGCTGCCAGTCTGTGTCTGAGCTCCCCACCAAAATTCCCTCTGAGAAGAAACATTGTAAACAAATATCATAAAGCATACTTAATTGTACATATGCATTGTTTTACATCCTAAACTATACTAATAGAGAGATATAGAAAATGCATTTCATTGTCTTGAATACCTAGTCCCGAATGACATTTTTCATGTAAAACAATGGACATATCAATGATCTGGAACTGACCATTCTTCATGGATAAAAAACATTGTTATGACTGTAATAAGGCTCGGGAAATGACTTGAGACAGTGCGCACACAAACACAGGTAATTTATCTTGGGAACCACCCCGACTGGTTTTACCACATAAATATCAGCCATGGCTCATGATTCCATCAATGCATGAGGGGTGTGGGAACTTAAATCCATGAGAAGAATTCCAATCTAGATCTTCAGACGAGATCCTGACAAGGTTAATGGTAAGGCCATCATAAAGCTTACTAGCGTCTTTTCCCTTTTGAACTGCTTAAGAAAAAAACTAAATAAAATATATAAACAAAATCCACATGGACCACACAATTTTCTATAAAGGGCAAAAGCAAGTTCTAACAGGTTAAAGAGATACTGTTAAGGTTAGTTTAGACAAAATATTTGTGATGAGACAAGCTGGACCTACCTGAAGTCTTGTAACTGTGATTTGACATCACAATTGCAAATCATTTGCAACTGCATCAGACAGATTACAATGCTTAATTCACACGTACGCAAGTGCTTTGGCTCTGTGACATTCTGCATCGTCTCCTCACAAATCTTTGGTGTGAATTGACCTTTACGGCTAAATGTTAGTATATTCAAAATTCTCCCCTCTCCCATTCAAATACTAGCGGGGTGGAAGTTTAGAATGTTAAAATACTAGGAACCCCTACTTATGACGTTTTTATGTGTGTGTGTGTGTGTGTGTATGTGTGTGTGTGTGTGTGTGTGTGTGTGTGTGTGTGTGTGTGTATGTGTGTGTGTGTATATGTGTGTGTGTGTGTGTGTTTGTTGTGTGTGTGTGTGTGTGGGGGGGGGGGGCATATGTGTGTGTGTGTGTAGATAGATAGATAGATAGATAGATAGATAGATAGATAGATAGATAGATGCTTTATTGATCCCCAGGGGAAATTCAAGGAACTTTCAAGGAGCTTTACCCACTGAAAAATGTCTTTATCTGTATCAGGGTATATACAGGAATTCTTAAGTTGAATTTAATACCTTTTTTAATACCTTCACAATATGTTTTAATACCAACACAACTTCGAGCTGCAACTAGCGGCAACCTTTCAAAATTCAGTGTTGGGGGTAACTAATTATAAAGTAACGGATTACTGTCATTTTGTTACCTAAGTCAAGTATCTATTATTACAGTTACAAGTATCTATTATTACAGTTACTGGATACTTTGTTCCTTTTTTGCTTCAATAAAAACACTGGCTCCTGAGCAAGCTTTGAATAATGTAAAGGTCACACCTGTTAAACTAACCTCAACATGACATTTACTGAGGGTAGAAAATGTTAAATCTTATAGCCTAAACCTTATCTTAAACAGAGCCTAAACAAAGCAACACTGTCAGGCCTATGTTTAACCTCTATTCTGTGGTCAAGGCAGGGTTAGCTCATTGCAAATAACCCCTTATAACATGTACATCTGTTTACATGTTATATTCTTGTTTTTTCCCCTTTCATTTCCTTCTGCCTTCATGGGGACTTTTAATTTGAGGGGTTATTGTGATACATTATGTAGGCCTAGTTTAGGCTATGTCTGCTGTTCTTACAGCCTGTGTCATTGAAAACGCGATGGCGCAAATGATTACTTTTTTGGATGACAATAATGACAGCTGGTAGTAGATATACTAATAGCTTTGATTAAGCCTCAATGACGCAATGGCTAGTAGACTCCATATGTGACCTGACGGCATTCACTCCCATCCAGATGACATTTATTGTCTTTTTACAGACGTGGCAATAAGCCTCTTAGCTGTTGCCAACTAGCCTAAGCCAGTCTTTGAATCTTGAGCCAAATGATCGAAAAATGACATTTTCCCATGACTTCTTCAATAGTAGCGAACTTTTGGCAACAAGTTTGGCAGCAAGCCAGCCGTATATCAAGATTGAGGGGGCGCTAAAAGTTTATACCGCGAACGCACACTGACATATCGCTCAGGTCCTACTCGCACATGTAATTAATATAATATAAATAAATTCACGTGAATTTTAGGAGATAGGCCTGCACTTAACACAAATGGGAAACCTGATAGTTAGTGGTTCGAAAATGTAATACCTCATCAGAAGACGTTTATTACTTTTTAATACTTTAAATGGCCTTAAATTTGGCTAATTTCATTTACTACCTTTTAATACCTTTTACAACCCCGCGGACACCCTGTGTATGTACTGTACATATTAAAATCAGTGTGTTTTCTCTCTCTCTCTCTCTCTGTGTGTGTGTGTGCGTGTGTGTGGGCATAATGTGTGTGTGTGTGTGTGCATGGTGGTCACCTTGCAGCACCTCCTGGACACTGTGTGATCCCAGCTGGGAGGGAGAGAAGCCCTGCCGTGAGGTCAGTAGAGGGTCACAGCCGGCGCCAAGCAACAGACGACATGTCTGCAGGTGGCCACAGTGAGCTGCCCGGTGCAGAGCCGTCTGGCCCAGGGGATCCACGGCATTCACCTGGACACACACACACAGAGAGAGAAAGAGAGAGAGAGAAAACACACAGATTTTAATATGTACAGTACATACAGATAAAGACATATTTCAGTGGATAAAGCGCATTTGCACATAGTATGTATGTACTGTATGTGTGTGAGACACAAGAGGAACATAACATCAGTAGATGAATGAAGGTGTGTGTGTGTGTGTGTGTGTGTGTGTGTGTGTGTGTGTGTTTGTGTGTCTTGGTGTGAGTTTTCTACTTGGTGTCCTTGAGCTTGTGGTGTGCTGCCTGCTGTCTTCCACATATGTAAATTTGCATTCAATGTGTACTTACAAATACATACATACTGTACATACAAGTATACACATGGTTTTGGTAGGCAAAGCTAATTTGCCTATAGTAAGTGCATAAGTATGTATGCTGTGTGTGTGTGTGCATGCATATGGACACATGCACACACACTCTTTTGAATGTGCAATTACACATTTGTGGGTAAAGTGAATTTGCAATTTACAATTTGAACAGTGTGTGTGTGTGTGTGTGTGTGTGTGTGTGTGTGTGTGTGTGTGTGTTAACAGTAGTATGTGGTACATCGTGAACATAAATAAATAAGTGTGTGTATGTGAATGTGTGTGTGTGTGTGTTTGTGTGTGTATGTGTACGACCCAGGAGACTAATAGTCCTCACACTTCTGTAGTGGCAGTGTGTGAGAGCGGTGCTTACTTTCGCCCCATGCTTCACCAGCACCTCGATCACGTCATTATGAGACTTCTCTGCAGCCAGGTGGAGAGGAGTCAGGAGGCTGTAACACACACAAAAGCACACACACACACATATTTGTATTGCGATTTCAGTTGTGGTTCGCATATCGTTACAGCCTTATATAATAAAAAAATAAATATATAAAGTTGGATTCATCTGATGGTGATTCTGTTGAGAGCCATGTATGTGAGACGTCAGAAGACAGACACAGACTCACTCTTTTGTCTTGTCGTTCACACCGGCTCCTTTCCTCAGCAGGAGTTCACAGATCTGTTTTCTTTTGGGGTAGGGTGATGCTGATGCACAATGCTGTCAATTTAGGATGGGGGAACAACACATTTATGCAACTTCAGACTAGAGTAGTCAAACACAACCTGGAGCATGTGCAAATCTCTGACCAACAAAAAGAGAGATGTTACGGAATACATTGTTGCATGCTATTATTGCAATAGCGTCAGCCTGTGTGTTGATTATTGCATGTAATATATGGTGTGTGTGTGTGTGTGTGTGTGTGTGTGTGTAAGCTGTGGGGCTACTGCAAGGGACGCACCAGGGCGGTTTCGTGGGTCTGGGGGTGCTTGAAATTGACGGTCTCCAGGGAGAGGTGCTTCTTGAGGCGCGCCAGGTCTGCTTCCCGAGCCGCCTGCAGCAAGGCGTGCCCACGGAACTCGTCTGAGGGGCAGGGAGGGGCAGAGGGGTGGGTGAGGTTAGGGCAGAGAAAGAGGAAGTGTCTGTTTGAAGGCAGGTGAACTAACAAACACACAAACGGCAAGAGAGACCTTAAATAACAGAGGGTGGGTAGACAGCTCACAGCACTCGTAGGGTTCACTACTGAGGTTTTTGACTAAGACTGCTGTGAGACTGCTGCAGATTGCTACAGACTGCTGAATGAAAAAAGCCCTGTGCATCTTGCATGTTTAACAGGAAGCAGGGAGCTAAAGTTTAACATTTTAAAGGTGCTGACAGAAATGCCTCAAACATGCTCAACCACTTGTAAAAACACAATCAAATTCATGACACAAGATCAAAACACTTAAAGCAATTCTGTTGATAACTTTTGACAGAAATTCCCTTAAATGACCATTCATACCATGAGGGACAATGAGGACATAAACATACTGACTCTTAAATGATTTTACAAGGATAACATACCACACAATACAGAGAGTATATGAAACACAATTTAATACATGCTGTAGTATTACATGGTTAGCACAGCAGGGAGAATGACTTGTTTACATTTATCCATTTAGCTAACATGCTAGGACTTACATGCTAAGCGCTCCATGAGCTGACTGGTGGGAGCCAGGTCAATGGCGCTCTTGTTGTGGCAGTTGAGGAAGGTGGGGTCAGCGCCGTAACTCACCAACAGGGAGCAGACCTCGATGCGGTTCTTAGAGGCGGCCTCATGCAGCGGAGTGAACTGCCACAGGTCCATGGCATTTACGCAGGCCCCATGCTGAGAGAGTGAGAGAGACAGAGAGTGAGTGAGAGAGACAGAGAGAGAAATAGAGAGAGACAGAGAGGCAGAGAGAGAGAGAGACAGAAAGGCAGAGAGAAAGAGAGAGCACCGTAGACACAGAGGTAGGAAGGAGCCAGTACAGGTGGAGAGAGGAAACAGGTGAATGACGGCAACAAAGATTGAGCATATTCTTCATAAAACATGCTCACACACTTGTAATCTCGCATCAAAACCTCTATGCATCCAGAGTGACATTTTCATTATGAATATCATCATACACATTTTAACCAACTATTCAACTATTATTACTACCACTGTTATATTGAATGTGATGGGCAAAAATACATCTAAATGAATTTTAAAATAAAATACCAAATAACTCAATTTTAAGTGTATCAAATTGAATTGAAACACTGCAGAGCATTGTGTTAAACAAAACATGGTTGAAAATAATAGTGGAATCTAGAAGAGTGGTATGGAGGATTTTTAAATATATATATCAATCTATCATTGTATGTGTTAATCTATTGGTCAGTTAATAAATAATTCAGTGGTTCAATATATCTTTCCATTTAAAATTTCCATATAACATATCTCATGAACGCCTGAAAGATTTATTGAAGAATAGATTAAATGACAATGACAATTTGTCATCAATGATTTCAGACGTTTCATGGAAATGGTGTAACTTTCAGTAAATTAATGTACTGAGAACTTCTTCATCTGTGCACAGACCCACTGGTGTTTGCATGTATCATGGTGTTTCTTGGTAATAAATTAGCAAAACATTTTGCCTAGTTTGTTAAATTAGCATTAGTACTTGTGGGTCAATATTAATGCATTGCATGGCGCACTGAGTGTAATACAAATTAGATCCCAAAGTTTAAAAGAGAAACTAACTGACCTTCACCAGCAGCTCTGTCACTTCATAGTGTCCGTAAGAGCAGGCATTATGAAGAGGCACCAGATCACTGGAGGAAAACAAGAATCGTTTATCTGGATTTCTGGAAGATTTAAGGGGAGTTGCAAAATATGCCTAGAAAGTATAACTGGCCTTCGGGCCCCTTTTCAAAACTTGCCTGTCCTGACAGAACACCCTTGCACATACATACACACACACACACACACACATTCACACAGTCCCTAGTGCGCATGGCCATTACTGGCATGATCAAAAACAGTTTCTCACACATGAATCAATACACACAGAGAAACACACACAGATACACGCGCACATGTGAGCACACAAGGATGACCATTTGTCCAGATTTTGTCAGTCTGGCTTTCGAGCCCTGATACAAGTGCTCCACAGCAAACAATGTGCATAAGTTGCACTGTTACAAGTCCTTCACAGCAAACAATGCTTAGGAGTAGCAATGATACAAGCGCTCCACAGCAAGGGTTATAAGTGACGATTAATAAAACAGTGCATTCTCTGTGGTGTCACATAGAATAAACTCTGTGTTCTGAACACACTGGTGAACAAGATCACTGGGTGGTTGCAGACATGCACACAAGCCGTTGTGGACACCAAAGACGCAGAGTTGTTCTGCATAGCGTCTGCTTTCTAGGGGGGGATATGCTCAATGAAAGAGAGGGCTATAACATTCAATTTTCATGAAATGTCTTGGTATAAACTGCATACAAAAATTAAAACCTAAGTCATGAGAGTGTGGACGTTATCTATCATATTTTGCTATTTTTCCTTTCCAATCACACTAAGCATCACACTGTTTAATGCTGTTAACGGTGAACAAAAAACTAACATTGACAACCTTACTATCAGCTCTCTCACACCCACCACCTCACTTTTAAACACAAATGTCCTCCTTTTCAGAGTCTGGCTGGTGGTCACCTTAGAGCGCACGCACACAGTTCTGTAAGTCGGCTAAACATTCACTTATACTGGCATGTGAACACACAAACAAACACCCACTGTTGCTAGCATGAAAACAAACAGACTATCTTAACTTCTTTAACACACGCACACACACACACACACACACATGTCAACACTTTCTCACCCTTTATCTTTAGCGTGGACGTCAGCCCCGTGCTGAAGCAGTAGCTGGACTGTCTTCACGCGGTTGTAGCCCGCAGCCAGATGCAGTGGAGTCGACTGGGGGAATACAGATCCACCATCACATTTACAATCACATCCAGTGCATGGCTGCAACACACTCAGTTATATCACACATACTCAATCACAGAGAGAACAAGACAATGTTTTACAGCACATCTATATAGCACATTAAAAACCAGTTTTTTACCAAACACATTCACACACACACACACACACACACACACGCACAAGCGAGCGCGGGTATGCCAAATGGAAAAAATGCATCTTAAGTTTAGGTTTAAAAGCAGTTAGGGTTGAGACATGTCTGAGGTCACTTGGGAGATCAATCCAAAGGTTGCAACGAAAGCAAAACATACATCACACAAGCAAATCAAATTTACATCCACCATCAAATGAATATATTCAATCACATACGTACAGCATTACATTACACCCACTACAGTATGCAGGCATCCACTCAGAACATAGCAATAGCAACATATACATGTATCAGACACCAAAAGGCTAAGTCACTCAATAGCCACATATACATGTATCAGACGCCAAAAGGCTAAGTCACTCAATAGCCACATATACATGTATCAGACACCAAAATGCTAAATCACTCAATAGCCACATATACATGTATCAGACACCATAATGCTAAATCACTCAATAGCCACATATACATGTATCAGACACCATAATGCTAAGTCACTCAAATCACAGGTTCCATACCTTCCTCCCATCACTGGCATGGCAGTTGACATTCAGAGGCGTAAGCAGCGTCATCAGTTTCTCCTCATTTCCACACCTGAAAAAAAAAAACCAGAAGCAAATAGATACATAATGGCGGAACCACCTGTTCCTTGGTAGGCAATCCAGTTCCTGGGTTTGGGTTCCTAAAGGGTCTCTACAGATCCTCTCCTCTAGTTCACT
This sequence comes from Alosa alosa, assembly GCF_017589495.1. Classification (NCBI taxonomy): domain Eukaryota; kingdom Metazoa; phylum Chordata; class Actinopteri; order Clupeiformes; family Clupeidae; genus Alosa; species Alosa alosa. The sequence goes on from NC_063210.1 coordinate 6,263,485, forward strand.
CAGAACAAGCAGAACTAGCATCAAACATTTCAGAAATACTTTATAGTGCAGTGTGGCTATAGAGTTGCCTATAGACATACCCATCAATACTGTATGGAAAATATATAGATATACAGTAGATCTTAAAGATGAACACTATAGATTGTCACTGGAGATGCTATATAAAGTGCCTGGAAGATCCAAAATCATTCAGTGGTTTGGATGCTCAGTCAGCATCTGCCATGCATGCATGTACACTGCATGACTAACAATAACACAAACCCTAATCACGAGTTGCGTAATTGCTGTGATTGCGGCACTAACTAATCAGAGATCAGGGCAACCAAACATATTGTCAGGTCTAGCAGGGGATGGTATTAATGAAGAGCACTGAGGAATGTCACAGTAATGATGTATTAAAAACCCACCTGGCACTCTCCAGGAGTTCATCCTTTCTGTAGTCACCTAAGTTTGGCAGAGGACGTATATTTTTAGTTTGTTGCATAACTTCCTTTCAAAGTGCAAGAAATCTTTTAAAAACAGCAGAGCCATGAACAAAACCGTTCAGGAATAATCAACAGTGGGACATATTGACGTATAATATTTCATTCGTCTTTCCTTGTCAGAACAAATGAAACAGGCATGCGGGACAAAAGACACATACAGTTTAAGGTATGGAAAACTTCCCACAACTCCAATGTTTTACAATATAGCATAAATGGGCCATTAAAAAGGTGTTATTTTGGATCGATTGCTGGTGGGCTATACATCTTAGTGTATGTCAGTAACAACTACTTGCCATCACCATCAAGCGTGTATCTTGCGGCTATGGAAATACTATATCATGAACTATGGATGGTTCTGCTCTTTTCATAGCTAGAACAGTAAGTGTTCCCATTTATATGATATTTCTATCATGCAAAATGTTATTTCATTATGCTTATATGTTTAACCATTGCACATCCAAATAATGTGCCCTTCCCGACCTACAGTCCATCAGTCCTCCATAGGTTAACATGGCGAAACTCGATCCCCTACCTGACAGATCCAAATATATTTACATCTTACAAAAACTGCTTTTCCATGTCTCACCTCCACAAAATACAGTATAAACACAGATATCTGTGCATTTACTTAAAACGTATGGGGTCACTGCCTTGGTTGGGACAAGTGCAACAGGTGTTTTATTCATCTCATCATAGACATTTGCCATTATAGCCTGTTTTGCATTCCATGTAAACAAGCATGCTACGCAACATTCCCTTATAACAGTGACACTACCAGAGGCCCAGAGTTTACAGGATGTATGAGTATGAAATATTATGAGAAGGAGAAGAGCAGTACTTGATTTACTTGTGCAAGCAGCATATTGTCTATGCAGCATTAAAGCATTACAAATGTGACTGTGAGTGACACTGCAAGAGCGCATTAGGTAAGTGCATGCATGCATGTGTGTGTCCACCTGTGAGCACAGCCTTAATAGATGGGTCAGCCAGGTCCAGTGCTGTCCTCCCGTCAGTGTTTCTTATGGTCGGCTCAGCCCCATGCTGAAGCAGCACTGGAACATCACAAAAGACATGACCAATTAATAAGGCATACATGATTAAGTCAAGTCAAGTCAGTCAAGTCAGTTTTATTTTTTAAGCGCATTTAACATGCACACGATTAGACACTTAACAAATCAATAAAAACATTGCACAGTAAGCTCTTGATTGACACGTTAACTACCACCAAGGCTCAAATAATCCTAGCTCAAATAATCCTAGTAATAGTCCTAACTCAGATTATAATCCTGGAGATTTTGATACGTGCACAATTAGTAGTCTTACTTATGCACACGTCGATCTTGCCCTTGATGGCAGCTTCATGGAGCGGGGTGTAGTTCCAGTTGTCTCTGGAGTTGGCATCTGCTCCGTGATGGAGGAGCAGCCTCACGACCTCACCGTGACCGAACGAGCAGGCGTTGTGCAGGGAGATGAGACCCCCGTCGTCACGGGCATGCACATCCGCCCTGTTCTGCAGGAGGAACTCCACCACGTCTCTGCGACCAAAGCCTGACAGAAGCAAAGGAAATAAGTTGAACGAATAAAATAATTTATCAACCTGCACAATGGCATGCAATCTACACCTACATCCTTGGTCTGGACAATAACAAGGCCTACAGTGTAGATTTTAAGCAAAAGCGCCACAGCTATATAAAGTTTCATCTGAATGAGAAATGACAGCCTCCTATTCTACAATATCCACAATTGAACAAAGGGCTGAATACTGAACTCCATAAAAAATATGGCTATGGCACACACTTCAAAGACGTCTTTGTCTGGTTAAGCTTATTAATTATTTAGCCAATACTATAATTTCAATTATGTCAGCGATTGTTTAGGCTACCCGTACTCGGGCCTTACCTGCGGCAAAGTGGAGAGGGGTGGATTTTCTGCCCGCTGTGTCGCGGCTATTTACATTATCCAGATTGACGAGCTTTTTCACTCGCTCCACATCTCCGTTTCGACAGGCCTCGAACAGTTCTCTGCCGCCTTCCACAGCCCCGGATGTTTCCATCACGGCGCCCCCACCAGCAAAGCCGGAGACCCCCGAGAAGCGACGGAGAGACATTGAAGCCTATGCACTCAAGTTAAGTTATTCCCGTAAATTGCAAACAGCGAGTTTCCACGCCGGTGTTATGGGCGTGCGTAATCACATCAGAGAGTGCTATGCCTCCCAGTTATTCTCCAACATTATCCTGCCATTGTAAAAGGCAACAAATTGGTCTACTGGCTTCCCACTGCACGTTTACCGCACGAGCTGTCAAATTGTTCTGGGTTGAGAACAGCAGGGCTACACGGAAAGCACTGCTATAATCGCTCAGTGCCACTGCTGTGCCACAGCCCCGACGTTCTGTCTTGTCCGGCGTCACCTGAACCTAAATATCCACACGAAACAGGTTTGAATTTAATGACAGACACATTTAGACAGTTAAATGAGTAATGCCAAACGTTGCATTTCCAACCGTATCTGCATGCCTTCTCTGTTGACGCCTTGTCTTCCTCTCCCCAGCCAGACAGCCCAGGCAGCACAGCGGACTATTGTTTTAACTAGAAATACAGCACCCTCTAGTGGATGAACGAAGTGAGCAATAGGTTCCATGCTATCCCTCCCGTCCCCTAGGTCAGGGGTTCCCAAACTTTTCCACGACAAGGCCCCCCAAATACCACTAGGTTCTGGCCAAGGCCCCCCAAATACCACTAAGTTCTGGCCAAGGACCCGATGTGTTATTAAACCCATCGACAATACTACGGCAAATGTAAAAAATACATTAAGCTAATCCTAATAATTATTTTAGCCACAAGCACTTCGCGATGGAGCATACAGTGTGTAAAAACTGCATTTGGGGCTTTCTGCTAAATGAGAGCTATCACTTTACTATTATTCCCAGTCATTATCATGGGAAATATCATGTTCAGACATGTGTCACATTATTATAATGGCATTGTACATCAACCCTCATAGTAATAGGTATATTTTAAATTTTTCAAATGTATTTATTTGTTGCTTTTATCTTTTCCTTCCAACTTGCTGAGGCCCCCCTGGCACCCCCTCGTGGCCCCCCAGGGGGCCCCGGCCCCCACTTTGAAAACCACTGCCCTAGGTCTAGTAGTGTAATTATTTTTTTATTACATGATTAAACCAATAATACAATCAATACCACTCAGACACTGACTCTCTAGTGGACCATAGGCTATTTAGGCCAAGGTAGCAGCACACAGTGAACATAACAGAGACAAAGTAAAAATAAGTACATAAACAACAGTCACAACACACACATACACTAACACGCTCACACACACACACACACACACACACACACACACAATACAACAATGAAAGAAAATTAAAAGTTAAGAACAGGTGCAGACAGTTTGGAATGTTTGCTTGAGATATGACTTAAAGGGGCCCTATTATGGTAATATTCATTGATTGAAGTAAATACTGTAAGTTTCAACGATCTTTGAATCTCATTCCAAGCAGTTGATGCACCATAAATAAAAGCAGTGTTTCCAAACTCTGTCTTCATTGAAGGAACTTTTAAGAGAATATATCTACTTGAACGCAGATTATACCTTTGACTATTGACAGTTAAAAGACTACTCATATACAGAGGAAGCTAGCCAACTATGGCCTTGTGCACAAATGTAAGCCAATGCGTGTACCTTCTTAAGTGAAGTGAGGGCCAACCTACCCTTTCGTACAGTGCGCTGCACAGTGATGAGTGAAGTAATGTGTACGAGTTATGAATCTTAGAGCGGAGTGATAAACATAATCTAATGATTGTAAAAGAGCCTTAATGGTATTTTTGTAAAAAACATCTCCATATTTTAAGACAGGTAAGAAGGTAGCTTCCACCAACTTTCTTTTGGCTGACTGTAAAAAAACAGGCACTATTCGGAAAATAAAACCCCAGCTTTAGCCTTAACTTAGATAGTAATTGTTTAACATGTAACTTAAATGATAAGTCCTCCTCCAACAAAGCCTGGGTATTTGTAGGAGACCAGTTCTACAGCTTTACCCTGCAAAGTGTAAAGAGGTGGTAGAGAAGATTCGCATTTATGTTTCCTAGAAAAGACCATGCATTTTGTTTTCTTATCATTCAGAACTAGTTTTAAAGAGAGGAGGTTGCGCTGAACTATTGTAAATGCTTCCTGCAGCTTTGAAATGCAACTATCAATGGAGGATGCAGAGCAATAAATTATGGTGTCGTCTGCATATAAATGAATACTTGCGTATGATAGGTTATCACCAAAATTGTTGATATATAATGTAAATAACAGTGGACCCAAAATGGACCCCTGTGGCACACCAGATTCAATACTGAGTCTATCAGAAAGACACCCCTTAATTTGCACCCTTTGGCACCTATTCTTTAAGTAGTTCCTAATCCAACCTAATGCGGTTTCAGAAAGACCAATACTGTATAGACGCGATAGAAGAATACTATGATTGAGCTTTAGTCAAATCAATAAACACTGCAACACATGAACTTCTATTGTCTAGGGCGCAGGTAATGTCATTTAGAACTTTCATAGTTTCATAGTATATTCGCTATTCCAATCGGTTGTCTCAGTTCGTTTTAGCACTAATGATTGAGGAGACATTTAAGCAAACACCATGGGATTTCGTGTTTTGACGTTTGTGCTCACCTTTCTTTGGAAAGAAGTTTATTAGCAGTTGTTTCCCCTCATTTTGATGTCTCTTTTTCCTGTTTTGGCCTTTGTTTTTAGTAACCTGACTTGGCTTTCTTGGAGAAAGACATTGCACCAGCAGCAAAACAATTAGCGGTCCACTACTAGCGATGTTCAACTAAATAAACAAAAGAGACTACCTTATGAATCGTGCAGGCAGACTAAACCATTTAGCTCTTTAACAAGGGAGAGTGAGAGTGACCTTACACAGTTTTCACCATGTTTTGTATACAAAATCCAGTCAGTCAAACTTTAAATTTCATCTGACATTCATTTTGACATTTAATTTGGAAGTTAAAATATTCAGGTAAAATAAATATATGGTGGAAATAAGTATTGAACGCTTAATTTTCTTTTCAGTAATTAGCCTGAACTTCCAGTGAGTCTATTCGAAATTTTCACCACACATTATATTAACACACATATAAAAAATCCAAACATAAGAGTTTTGAGTTGGAATGACACAGGAAAAAAGTATTGAACGTGCCTACTGAAATTTCTTCAATACTTTGTGGAAAAGCCTTTGTTTGTAAAGACAGCTTCAAGACATTTCCTGTATGACAAAACTTATTGGTCGCAGTATCAGGTCTGATTTTGGCCCATTGTTGCAAGGGTCTTGGGAGAGCTTTTTGCTTTTATCCATCATGAAATGTTTCTTGTGTGACACCTTGGTAATGAAAAACCTTTTTATATCAATATGTAGGCTACTAACCAAGCTTATATTAATTTGCACAGATAGAAAGGATAACTACTCTCTATACAGATTCCAGCTTGTTCCTTCCCTTTCCTTGCCTTAGTGCTTTTTCTTAGCGTGTTCAATACTTTTCCCCTGTGTTATTCCACTTTATTACATGACTCTACTTATGGAGTTGTTTGGATTTTTTATGTGTGGATTACCTGAGTTATTACTAATGCCTGGTGAAAATGTTGTGCCCCCTGTATTCCACTTTTCACGGGCCCTCTCCTCCATTGGGGCCCTATACTTCCCACTTTCCCCCCATGCACGCGCCCTTTAATCTGCTGAACCTTCTGCTCGTTTCCAAATATTAAAAAACTCTCTGCAACTCAATATTGGCCTGCCTGCCTCAGCTGCCTGTGAGGGGCTTTTCAGTTGTGCTGGATTACTGTTCACTGCAAAGCGACCCAAGGATGAGTGCAACTAACTTTGAAAATCAACTACTGCTCAAACTTAAAGGAGAACTCCGGTGATTTTTCACATAGATCTCCATTTCTCAATGTCCTTTTCAGGCAAGTACCTCCACTTTCGGCTGCCATATTGCAACACTTTTTGGGCACTTATCGTTGCATCTATTCCAGCAGAAATGCGCAGCGTAAGGCTTCACGGCACCAATCTTGCTCCAGCAGCGAGATCACAACAGATGATTGCCACGATGTCTTCACAGCACACCACATGATTGGCTCAATGTATTTTACAACACACCACATGATTGGCTCAATGTATTCACATGTCGGCGTTTTGTCGAAGGGTTGTAATATGTGTAGACATATGATGTGTAGACAACTGCCATATTGGCGTTACAAACTAACCCCATGCATTACTATGGAGGATTTTTTTGAGTGCTGTATCTCCTCATTAGAAAGTCTTTGGTAAAACTGGTTGTTCTGGTCCCCCAAAAAAAAAAAAAAATAACTAAGTAACTTTTACTTAAAAGTACATTTTAGATTAACTACTTTTTACTTTTACTTGAGTACATTTTCAGATCGGTATTTTAACTTGTACTTGAGTAATATTTTATCAAGGTATTGGTACTTTTACTTGAGTACAATATTTTCGTACTTTTTCCACCTCTGGATTTTGGCTATAACTGATAGCTTAGAAATTGGTCTGTAATTATCTAAGCTGGTTGGATCACCACCTTTCAACAAGGGTACAACTAAAGCAGATTTCCAGACATCAGGGACAACATTCTGTTCTAAAGATAAGTTAAAGATATAAGCTAGTGGGACTTTCAAAAAATATGGCTCAACTTCATCAGGCCCTGCAGACTTCTTGATGTCAAGGTTTTTTAAGGCTTTTAAAACTTCACTTCTTGAGATTGGAGAAAAGCAAAAAGTAGGACTATCTTCTCTCAGAAGAGGAGATGGATTTGGTATATCACTCACAGAAATTCCGTTAAAAATAGAACCTGAAGAAATTAAATGCTTATTAAAGCTATTTACCATATCCGTCCTATTAGTAATGAGACTATCTTTTACTAAAATTTGGTCAGGGAAATCATTAGATAATCACAGGTCACAGGTGTCTGAGATTGATTTTAATGATCCAAAGAGCCCTGAGACACAATACCATCCACGGTGTAAGTATAACATTTATATAAAAATGTAAATATAAATATAAATGTTGGACTTAAAATGAATATGGTCATTAACCCTGCCTCCAGTAGCCTACGACGTTCTCTTCCCCCAAGGAGGAGCGTGCGATTGGTGGAGTTGCCAAGATGGCGGCCAGTGCACACGTCTTGCGTTAAACTCTGAAGAAGTTTAGGGTAGGTATGCTTACTATATGAGTATTAATAGCCATATGCCAATCGAAAGAAATGCAAGATAAAGTAAACTTGTGGTCAAGCTTGTGAGAACAAAATCAATGTTTTGACTGTTCAGTTCAGAGAGTACAGTTAGTCTAATGCTATGAACTGCTTTGGCTAACAAGCCCACTAGCCTGTGATTGAACAAGACTGGAGTAACAAGCCCGCCAACTTGCAGTAGACCTAGCCTAAATTGAACATCGACATGAAGACAAGAAAGTAAAAGGGAACTTGCTGATGGATTTTGAGGGAGAATCTGCATCAGAATGCTCACCTCGACTTGAGACGCCTGTTATCAAGCCCGAACCAGAAGAAAATTTGTCAATGAAGAGGAGTTATCTAATTCAGACATATTAAAAGCTATCCATGATCTAGCCAGCGGATTCACTTCCCTTGAGCACAAGATTGGCAAGACATTAAAGGGGGCAGCCATGGCCTACTGGTTAGCACTTCGGACCTGTAACTGGAGGGTTGCCGGTTCGAACCCCGACCAGTAGGCACAGCTGAAGTGCCCTTGAGAAAGGCACCTAACCCCTCACTGCTCCCCGAGCGCCGCTGTTGATGCAGGCAGCTCACTGCGCCGGGATTAGTGTGTGCTTCACCTCTGTACACTGTGTGCTGTGTGTGTTTCACGGATTTGGATAAATGCAGAGACCAAATTTCCCCTCACGGGATCAAAAGAGTATATATACTTACTTATACTTCCTTAATTCCAGCGAAAATTGACCCAAGGGTGTTTTTCTGCATTAAAACACATCAAATGAGCCGTGGAGACAGTTATTTTTGTTGATCAACCACTACAGAGCTTGGCCTGGTATATGCTATAGCCCCAAATCGCAAACAGTGGATTAGCTAATGGCAGTAAGCTAAACGCTTCCCAAATATCATTTTTTAAATCAGTAATATTGTTCAAAACAGCACCAAATCTCGTCAGTAACTTGCTTAGGGTCTCTACACAAAAAAAAACACCAACAACCTAGTTAGTGAACTTGGAGTTTATTACAGAAGACTGTTAAGAACACTTACCAACTGTCCCCTAGCCTGGCTAGCGCCACCACTTCTCAATGAGACGTGGTCTGGGAACCAAACGTTCATTTTCTCGTATTTGAAAAAAATGCCCAGATCCGTTTATTGGGTGCCACGGATGTCTATCAAATGCGTCTGTGCATAGCTCATCATCGTCTTGCTTTCCCCCCTGTTCTGTGATTGGTTCCCTATCTCAGGCGAAAATTTGCTCCATGGTCTCCAGGCTGCCCTAGCAGCGTGAATCAAATCGCGCGCAAGGCAGCATGGGAACACCCAGGCTAACTGTCCCCCCTACCAGCACCGCAGTCACGCTATCCTTTGGTCACCTCTATTAAAGGCACACTATGCAGGTTTTTTAGCTTAATATGCACGTTTTTTAGCTTAATTTACCTTCATTTAACAGCTTTAGAGTCATTGGAATGGTTATATGACGTTTTTCGGGTTGAATGGTGGCCGTCTCGCTTCCCCCTAGCGCCTGTGAGCGGAAAAACCACCCTTGCAACTGTGGGCCGACTGGCTTCTTTCCATAGACCTCTGAAGTTCGCCTACAAAAAAGCTGCCATCTTTGAGATCCGGTGTCTGGTGACTTGCTGGGTGACTTGCTAACTAACTTAATGGCAAGTTGTATCGCACGTTAGTTCTGGGGTAGCAAAAATCAAAGCCTTTACGTACCGGAGATCACAGTATCCACTCGAAGGCAGAGGACAAAAGTGTGTAGAGCAAAACCTTTGCATTTCCAATTTCCCGGAAGAGTTTAACAGGTGTGATAATTCCAAATCTCCATGTTATTATCCCACAGGAAAAATCTCAAGATACCGGATCTCCTTATATGGGCAAAGATGGTAGCTTTTTTGTAGGCGAACTTCAGAGGTCTATGGGGAGGACAAGAGGTGGCGTCAATTTGTTCCAACACATGCCTGTACATTTTGGCAGGAATGCAAAAAACAACTCCAGTAAAAGTATATTAGTAATAATGCATTCTAGTCCTTATTTGGTAACATTATTATAACATTAACATTTTATGTTTGGTAACACATTTGTTTACAACCCTCTTTCTGCACAGGATGAATTTCAACAATTATCTGACAACAGCGATTTCGACTACTCAGTGCCACAGAGAAGGCAAGGTAAGTAAATACTCTTGTATTTACAGAGAAGGCAAGGTAAGTAAATACGTTAGTTCCTATTGTGGGTATCATATCTGCAACGATTGGTCTATCAACCGTTACACTTTGCAAATTTAATTGGATAAAATTAGGAATTAGAATGTTGTTTGCTGTTCGATAATTCACCTGGTTTGTCTTATTAAAGACCATGATAATGGCCCAGCACAAACAGAAATGTAAGGATCGGTTAAATAAACTTACCGCAAGCTAGTAGGCTAGCACATCTTACTTTACTGCTAAAGCTACATTAACGTCAATCAGCTACAAATAAAGTTTGACTGGTTTGTTAGTTTGGCCAACAAAACAACAATGTACTTTATTACGTAGTGTTTTTGTGAGTGGAATAAAGAAAATACATGTTTTGATGCTAAATGTGCTAAAACTGTGCTGGATAAAACAATATGCCTTAATTTACAAACAGCACCCCATACACGCATGCTGCCATTCCACTATCGTAGTTGTTATTAGCCACTTTCAGACCTACGTGGAAGACTGGAGGTTCTGTGGATGTTAAACAGTTGGACCGTATATCTGAAAAACATAGAAGGTTATACGGAAGTCCGAATTTAAGCCGGCTGTTCTACTGCTCCCCTGTCACTCCCCGATAAGTCGCTACTGGATGTGAGTCGCACAAGTGTCGCACAAGTGTTGCTGTTAGCCACAGAATACCTTTTCATGGCATGGTCTCTGATGTCAGTTCTAGATTAGACTTCACTATCCTGAAGTAGCCTACAAAAACGAAAGAATGTGCACCTACATTACGAAGTTTGTTCACTGCTGGCTAATGTTAGAAGTAAGCAATCAAACACAATAAAGGCTGTCACTTGAATAGCGTTTGCTAATGTTAGCAATTAAAACAATCACATAGATAGCTAAACATTTTTGAAACAGAAAAGTTTATTACTTTATGGATTTCAGTCGGATCTCTTGGCGTTTTGCCGTAAAACCTATCAATCTGAGCATGTGCGACTATCCGGCAGTGACTCACATTGGGGAGTGACACCCCTCCTAGTATTTTCTATGAACATTATGTGAATGAGCACTTGTCTGAATGAAGCGAAGAACATGCTGTGAGATTCACACCACGTGAGAGGGCGTGTCGATGACGTTTCTTTCGTGCGTCCATGTGGCGGGGTCAAGCTGTAGTGGCATATTGCTGCACAGAAAATCGACAGAGAATGCCGACCTGGAAAGATGAAGACATCATGGAGCTACTCTCCATGAGGGCAGACAGCGTTGTGAAGGAACTCATGAAGGGAACGGCAAGAGACACCTTGATGTACGACTGCATTGTAAGGCAGCTGGAAGCCAAAGGAATTAACAGAAACCAAGGCACAAATCATCTCAAAGCTGAAGGCGCTGAAAAGGCAGTACACCTACGTCGTTGACCACAATAACAAGAGTGGGAACGACAGGAAAACATTCCAGTACTACTGCTTTTGCGACGCAAAATGGGGATCCAGGCACTCAACAAGACCATTGATTGTGTCTGGAAGCATGCAGATGCCAGGTGTATCCCAGACTGAGTACCTTGAGTATGAGGAACCATCTCCGTCTACATTTGAGCCTGCATTGTCTACCTCCGAGACCTCTCCGACAGCTCTGCCGGACAGCTATGCTGAGGGCGGTGATACGACATTGAACCAGTTGGTCTCGAGCATAGGTAATTTATTGTTCGTGTTGGCATTCTAAAAAAACTGAACTTTTCACAAAATATAACTAGCAGCTGGCTTTTAATTCTGTTGAATCTAATGACATTTGGGTTCTTTCTCAAGTGTCACCCTGTTGCTCGCCGCTGAGGAAGGCACGCGTCGGGACAGTGGCAGAGATGAGGGACCTGCTGGCGGACATTGATCGCGAGATGGATGACCGGGATCAGCAAAGGGCCTTGGAGAACCAGAAGCGTGAAGAACACGCTCGGAGAGAAGCGCGAGAGGACCGGGCAAGAGAGCTCTCAGCTCAATCAACGGCTCCTCAACCTCAACGTGGTCCTGCAGCAGATGGTCCAGAGGATGCCACTCCCTTAGGCCCATGGCCATGACCAGCGTGAAGGCCAGAGCCCCGTTACCATCATGACAACGGACAGGGTCCATCATACACGAACCTCTGAGCCCTTATCGCTTCATTCATGGCTTGCTATGTTGGGCACTTTCGGACATTTGTTCACTCACATATCGACACTCAACTCAATTGCCTAGGTTACTGGTAACTTCGGCTTTGGTGCAATTTTTTTGTAACTTTTTAAATTCATTGTAATATAGCCTTCTCCTCATGGCCTCACTGTTGAGCACAATATTTGTTGAAAATGAATAAGGCTTAGCCATATAAAACAAAGAAAATAAGCCCCAGCCGTGGCGTGGCTGGCTGGGGCACCTGCACTGTATACCGGCGACCCGGGTTCGATTACCGCCCTGTGGTCCTTTCCGGATCCCACCCCGACTCTCTCTCCCACTCGCTTCCTGTCATTCTCTACTGTCCTGTAAATTAAAGGCATAAAAGGCCAAAAAATATATTTAAAAAAAATAAAAATAATAAATAAATAAATATATAAGGCTGGTCACAGGACGTCGGATTGAGAATGAATAAGGCCATTTGGAATTTCACACCTACAGTATTTTACTAGTTTGCAGGACACAAAAGGCATGTGAATGGCTGATTATCATTTAGGCTGCCATTCAACAAAATGCAAATAGCCTATTTGATGGGCTGTATTTAGCAGGTGTGTATCCCACAAAAGGCACCTGCCATTGTGAGAGGGGATGCTTTTGGAAAAATAAACTATGAAAAAATGAACCATTTCACCGTTATGTTGTTAGTATGTGCTATTTGAAGTTCATTGCAATTTCACAGCATTAGCATTGTGCTTCATACGTTTGTGCGTGCATCCTCTCTCTAACGCAAAAAAAAAAGATTTGGGTAGCAAGCAATTCTTCCACTTAACATTGAAAACAGACAAACAGACAGTGTTTATTTGAAGGTGACATACAAATACTGTAGGTCACAAGTATGCGCACTTACGTGACTACATCAAGTATTACACAGAATAGCCAACGTGATTTTCTTTAGTCTATATGTGCGCTTTGTGTGCATTCAGGCTTGTTTACAGACACATCATGCAATATATCACATAAAAGAGTTCACAACTGCACATATACATAATAAAACACACAACTGCACAATACATTATTTACAACTGTTAGCACAACAATATGCATATAGGGTGACCAAATGTCCCTGCCGCCCAGCCCCTGTTTCCCCCGTAAAATACAGAGAAAAAAACTACATTTGTCCCCACTTCTGCTACATGCTAGCTGAAGCTCTTTAACTTTCTATTGGAGTTTTTCAAATGTGCAGTATCACAATGACTGCCCTGAGGTCAGTGTTTTTTATAGAAATGAAACATACAATGTAGTTAAAAACATTAAACACTTTAAAAAGTATAAAAAACAAACTATATACAACAAACTCTAGCATATACAACCCTATTGGTCATCATCATCCTGTAGCAGTGCGCGTCTATAGGAAAATGTACCCCGTTGTTGGTTGATGCGTGTTGGTGTTGATCGTCCAGGTGCATCTGTAGGCTGTACAGGTGTGTGTAGGCAGCCTGGTGCATTTCCAGGTGTATGCATGACCCCTGGTTGGAGTATGGGTCCTAAGGGTGTATAGCTGCTGCTGCTGCTGCCATGATGATATGAAAATTGCGGTGGGTAGTGGGTGCTGGGCATCTGAGGTGGTTGCTGGAGCATCAAATCCCTTAGCAGTGAAAAGCCATCCTGGATGGTACTGATTGCGGTGGCCATGTTTGTCGTGATTTGCTGTAGATGTTCAGTGTTGCACCGTTCTGCACTCTCCATCAGTTCCAGCATCCTCCTCTTTATGTGAAGATCCTCCTGCATGGCAGTCTCTGCAAGAAGTTTCCTCTTCAGTCTCTTCCTTTTGTGGCTGTTCGGCTTTGCCTTGATTAGAGCAGAGGAAAAATCGAAAGTCAATTAGAAGGTAAAATAAGTCTTGGCATCCTGTACTAGACAAACACACCTACATATAGAAGCACTTGCATCTATATATGCCTCTGACTGAGCTGAAGTGAGTAGAGTACACGTCGAACATTAGGCTACTGTGCTAGCGTACCAAATATCTCCGTAAACTTGAAACCAACCTACCTCAAGCAGATGTCTGCGCTGTCTCACAACCATAGGGGGTAGACCGTCTGATGCTGAAGTTTCTGATTCTGCAGAATCAGGCTCCGATGAAGCAGTTGAAGGCAACAACGTGGAATCATCCCTGTTGTCCAGCAAATCACCTGATTCAATTCCACTAGGGATGGGACTGGCACCCCAGATTTCCTCACAGAGTTTGAAAAATCTGAGCACACCATGTCCGTGGCCACTCCGCCAGTCCACGGCCTGTCTGTATTTCAAACAGATATGTTTTAGCTTTGCAATGACCTGCTCCGAGCTGTGAGGGAAGTCTTTCCCTGCAGCCATGTCCCCGGTCGGATATTGCTGCCGCAATGCTGTTGTGATGTCCATATATTTTGTATGGCATGACTCCCAGTCAACATTTTCCTGGTTCTTTTTGGCTTTGTAGTCAAGGGTGACTCGAAGGAGCAGCTCCACCTCGTTGTCAGTCCAGATTAAAGAGTCCGCTCTAGCACATCCATTTGCCATCTTCTCCTTCTTGTTGTGTTTAGGTTTGAACTGAGCACACAGTGAAGAGGAACCCCTTTATATGCATGCTCCACCACTTCTTCCGGGGTTTTGGAGTTTTTCTGTGGAGGACACTATGTTAACTGCTGCCATACACTCTGGAATGTTGATGGCTGACCTGGGTACAGGTGCTAATGGCCAGGTGCACTGGAGCACACTATTCATATGATAACTGCTGCTATACACTCTGGAATGTTGATGGCTGACCTGGGGTGCTAATGGCCAGGTCCACTGGAGCACACTATTCATCTGATAACTGCGGATTATCCAAATATTGTTCCTGACGTACAGGTGCTAATACTGTATAATGAGACAGCCTTGTGCACTGGAGGATAACTATTATAACCAAAAAATGTAGGCCACAGTATTGAAACAGATCACCAAGTTGAGCCTGAGCCCCTGAGTTATGCAGGGGTAAGAAATAAATATTAATGGAACTAAATTATATAATAATAATGATCTGTAAGGATTAAAAGACACAAGGGCACCACCAGTATTAGTAGAACTCAATTTTATTACAACAGTATTACACACAACACAAGACCGAATCAGTTCAGGCAACCTCTCCGGATGACTGTTTCCTGCCAGTAAACAAGTCCTTGCTGTGTCTTTACATTACATTTGGCTGACACATTTTTAACCAAAAACCGTGTCTGAAAGAATGTCTTGAGGTCCTCCCTCACTGCACTTGCACGTCTCGCTACATCTCTCAGGTTAGTGTCTTGCAACAACCCTCCTCCATTCACCTGGATGGTGATGCGGCATCTACGAAGTTCAGTGGGATGTATCTGCAAGTTGGAGTATGCGCAGCATCTGTGTGTGTAGGCATGTTGTAAAGAGCAACACATACCTTTGCAACATCCACAACTTTGTCTGGGGGGTAGAAGTCATCTCTCAACCCCACCCCTCATATTGCTGTACACACCTCGGTAACTATGCGGGAGACAGTTGTGGTCCCTAACTAATAGCAACTGTATTCTGACTGGACTGTTTTTGCTGCTTGTCTGAGCAGAATTGTGAACTATTTAAACTTTAACAATAATAAATAAAAAATATACTTGGTGTTTGAGCTATTTAGCTACTAAACATGATTTAACAAAAATAAAAGTATTGCTTTCCACCTGCTGAGCTTTATAGCTATACTAAAGAATATTCATGAACAATGACATCCCAAACACACTCTGTCACCCTCTGAACTTCTGATATTTTCTCACTTATTTTCTTGACAATTATTTTGCTGCCTCAATGTTCTTAGCAAGGAAACGAAGCATGTCAATGTGTTCCTCAGTCAGCATAATGCGCCTACGACTGCAGATAATGCCTGATGTGCTATATCTCTCACTCACTCTGGCAACCTCTCCGAATGACTGTTTCCTGCCAGGGAACGAGTCCTTGTTGTGTCTGGAAGAATGTCTTGAGGTCCTCCCTCACTGCACTGGCAGCAAGGGATGCATGTGCGGTAGACGTCTCGCTACATTTCTCAGGTTAGTGTCTTGCAACAATCCTCCTCCATTCACCTGGATGGTCCACCTGATGGTGATGCGGCATCTACGAAGTTCAGTGGGATGTATCTACAAGTTGGAGTCTGCGCAGCATTTGTGTGTGTGTGTGTAAGCATGTAGTGAAGAGGAACACATACCTTTATAACATCCACAACTTTGTCGGGGGGGAACTCCATGGGTTTCTGGAAAATCCTCCAGCGTGCAGCCAAGATGCCAAAGCTGTTTTAAATAACCCTGCGGGCCCTTAAGTGGCGGTAGAAGGGGGGATTGGCAATCTGTGCGTTCGGGAAAAAGTCCAGAACAGTCGACTGCCTGGCTCAGTGCCTCATGGGCCAAGTAGGGTGTGGTCAAAAATATCCAGGCAACACTCAGAAACGTACAACAGTAGCTACATATAGAATACACCAAATATATTATTATTATTATTATTATTATTTTTACCATCGGTTTGGCGCCCCCATGTTTCTGCGCCCCTATGCGCCGCATATAGCGCATAACCACTTTTTGCGCCACTGGTCATACGCAAGTCATGTGGCTACTCCAAGTAAGTAGATAATTGGTCAATACAATATATCTACATCCTTCAGCATTTTCTTGCCATAGTCTAGTTCCTGTCGGGATATTCTGTCGTGGAAAATTAACCACTTTCTCGAAACTCCAATCTCAATAAGCACTTTGATGTCAAAGGACCCGAAGGAGAACACCAAGACAAGAGATGCTGAAGACTGTTGATTCTTTATTTTCCGTCTTGCAGTGAAGATACAATTCTAACAGCGTCAGGACTGGACCGTCAGGCAAGAGAGCGATGGGTAACAGCTGCTTCCCCGATGAGATCTGATCTGAATGTGCCTGCGCTCTGCCTTTTATGCTTCTAGGGGCCTGGGAGATGTCTCTTTCTCCTAAGAACCCAGGCCCCTTTTAGCCAATCAGAATGTTTCTCGAACTTGGGATATTGGTGGAAACCCCTCCTCATTTAGACATTAAAAATATGTATTGGCCAGGTTCTATGTGTAATTACTTGTTGCTAGGTAGGGCATGTATTCGTTTTTGGCTCTGTGTGTCACTATCACCTAATTTTACTTCCTCTTTTTACCTGCCTTGACATTTCAATCTTATGACTTAGTCTCATGATTTCCAGACAGTCTTGCCTTTTCGAACTTGAGATATTGGTGCAAACTCCTCCTCATTTAGACATTAAAAATATGTATTGGCCAGGTTACTTGTTGCTAGGTAGGGCCTGTATTCGTTTTGGCTCTGTCAGCGTTTCTTAAAAGACAGCATTGCCATGTCAAACACTGTTTTTGTCTCTGAACTCGACAAAACGCACCAGCCCAGTTTAGGAGCATTTAATTCAACTATTTAGTTATTCACATTAGCCTTTGCTATACTGATAAAGTATGCCTATTTGCTTCACCTTTTGTCGATCTAGATGGCTAAAACTGCACGTATTCTTTATCAAATGAACTCGTTATGTCTATATTTCTGTCCAATATCGCTAACTTTAACAACAGCCTATGCTACGTTGCTACACCAATCTCAACGTTTCTGACAGAAGTTGAACGTTTCAACTAGCCCACCTGTGACATCAATACTTACAACCGGACCCGCGTCACACAGAGCAGGTTGTTTGCGCCATGCCCCTTTTGAGGGGAAAACATTCCCTCAGAACAAGCCAGAGTGAACCGGTAGACATGTACCAACCACACAGCTAAGAACCCCTTCCTGAGTTTCTTTTGTTTACCATGTCCTCAAAAAAAATCCTGACAGAAGAAAATTATGGCTACAAGCCATAAGAAGAGAAGACCGTATGACACTTCTGGTCACTGAGTGGGGTTATTGCACCACTTCGTAGCCTACTCGGGAGACTGAAGGGACATGTTTTTATATGAATTGAATTAAGCTTTTGTAGGTATCTTTCACGGTCAACGACCGGCAAAGTGGTTATGTATTGAGTGGTCATATTGATTTGTGGTATTTTTTGTTATTATTTACTCCTGCGATTTCTGTACGAATTACGTTTATTGACCCTAATTTGCGTTGGAGTTAATGAGAGGGGTTGTTTGTTTTCCCCCCGAAAGGGGCGGGAACGTTTGTCACGAGTCAAGTTCCCGGATGTGCCTGTCTAACGTATAAGCATCTCTCCCATGACCTCTCCTCGCCGGGCTCACATTTCAGACGCATGTAGTCACACAGACAGGGAGGCTATTCCAGCGCAAGCGTTCTGTTCGCGTTGCATCCGCGGCAAAATTTAGCTTCCACTGTTTAATAGGCTAAATGCATAGGGGCTGCATTCACATAATCGTTGCTGGATCAGACACGTTTTTAATTGGGCTCTTGTCTTACAACGCATTCGCGTCTGCGCGTGATTTGTAAACTCAGTTGTAACCCCATGCACCCCTACAATATTTTCTCATCGGATCTGCGCGAACCACGTAAGTCCCCTATTTTGGATTCAAAACGGCGAATTTCGCCGAAAGGTGAGGAGTTTTCAAGCCTGTGTAGCTTAGGGAAGCTAACAGCTTTCTATTAGGATCTAGTTTGTTAGTTACAGTTTTGTCATAACTCCCTGATGCATTTTTGCATTTAGAATAGCCAGAGCGTGTATATCTCAATCGGAAAATTAAACAATATCGGGTGCCTATGGACTAGGCTGGGTGAACCCAGCCTGATCTGCCCGCTATTTATTTTTTGATTTCTTAAAAGATTGAGCTTGGTCTGATGAAAGCCAGACTAGCCATGGACCTCAGTTACACAATGCAAGGGAACATGAATCAGCCTATATTTGCACGAACAATAATGGACAAAAGCTCTTCAACTTTGGCCCGTTAAAATGTGTATGAACAGTCTAGCGACGCATTTCATCAAGGCCCATTTGGACATGTCAGTTATTTGCACCACTGGTTAGATGTAAAACAGCATTTCGTTTCAGACTACTGTTACTTAATTTGTGCATTAACAATAACGTTTCAGACTACTGTTACTTAATTTGTGCATCGACAATAAAGTATTACATGAACTAAAGATGACTAAAATCTTATGTAGAAGAAGAAACATTCACAAAAAATCCATCCATCCAAAAATGACCTTTGTTTTTGATAGCTGTTGAATACGGCATGGAACTGACAGAGATGTTTTTGTTTATAAATACATAAAAAACAAAAAAAAATACATAAATAAATAACATTATGCTGATACCTTTTGCTTTTCCCAAATACAATGTAGCCTACAGGTGTAAGTGACCTTTCATCAATCCAGTTGCAATGGATGAACTGTGATGAACTGCCCTACTTGTGATTGTTTAGAGATTTTAAAGGTTTTATAACAATGCTACATCTTCTTTGGCTATTCTACAATCTATTCACCTTTTCAGCACCAGTAGGCTACTTTCTGTGCAGCCACACACACACACTCAGGCATGCCAAACAAGCATACACAAAAGTTTCAAGAGTGGGGGATGGAGTAAAATATGGAGACAAATTGCAGTGTGATTTATTTTCGCGGAACGGATGTACAGGACTGAGCGGCGGTCATATTTTGTACCGCTATGCGGTACATCTAGTTGTCACATGGAATAGTTATACGCTAAGGGTCATGGAAGTATGGCCAGTGTGGTATATTGCACGTGTTTTTTTTAACGTTCTACAATTCTCTAATCCATTTCTAGGATTCCCCAAACTCAGGTGCTATTGATTGTACCCATGTCCCCATCAATGCACCTTTAGGGGGCATGAGGCTGACTTTGTGAACCGAAAGTCAACACATAGTATCAATGTGCAGGTAAAGTATTAGGCTAGATCATGTCGGATGAGCAAATGCATGCAGGTACTAACGTTGTACTCAGTGGCGTGCACAGACTTTTTGGGGGGCAGGTGCTCAAGAGGGGGGGGGGTGGGGTGGGGGCACTTTTTAGCGCACGTGGAACACTTAATTATAAAACAAATTACATGCACATGTTGAATGAAATTTGACTTGTGCTGCAATTAGTAAATCAATATACAATTAAGACAATAAAGAGACCAAAATGTGTTAATTTATGTTGCCTAACAAAACCTATACAACAGAAAACGTTCGTCTTAACAATTGCAAACTCTACCGATTTTTTTAATTATTTGTAGCCTATGTGGTCGTCCTCACGTTATCTGTCATTGACTTGGGCTACAGCGTAAAACAGGTGACTAAAAATGCTTAGTTGTTTGATGCTGTATGAGACATTTTACTGCACAATGATTACACGTTGGGCTTAGAGGGCAAACTGTACAATTTTACTTGATCTGTAAGACAATAAAGAGACCAAACAGTACGGGAATGAGTTATAGTGGGCTACTGACTGTTGTCATTACATGAATGCAGATGGGCATTTTTCACAGGTAATGGGGAACTTCCCGTTTCTTCTGTCACAAATGAATGTGTTAATACATATGTTGCCTAACAAACATACAACAGAAAACGTTCTTCTTAACACATAAATTTGCAAAATTTACCGAAATTATTTGTATGTGGTCGTCACATTATCTGTCATTGATTTGGGCTACAGTGTAAAACTTTATCTAGCTTCGTCTAACTAGTTTATCAGGTGACCAGTTGGCAAAAATGCTTGTTTGGTGCTGAATGAGACATTTTACTGCACAACAAAATTATTACATGTTGGGCTTAGAGGGCAAACTGTAAGATTTTGCTTGATCTGTATGTTACCTGGCTGATGGGGCACGGGAGAAGCAGCCTGTCAGCGATCATGCCTGCTATCTGAAGACGCTTACTGAACTGCTTATGGTGCTGCTCATCTGGCGTGCCCTGCTTGGCATTGCGCCGAAGTTCACGGACAAAGGAAGAGAGATAGGCTGGTCGGGTGTGCGCAAGGAGGTGGCTCATTTCGGGGCATTGTTTCAGTCGTTTTTAATGGCTCAGGTTTTCAAAAGATCATTTCAAAACCGACCTCAGTAAAATCTTAATAATATTAATAATTAAAAAAAACAAGTTTCAAAAGGGCATTTTCGTTGATAAAAGGCAAACTTCCTAGTGCTTTAGCACCACCTAGTGTCTATGTATGCACGCCTATGGTTGTACTGGTGCTTCATAATATCCAGGCTATGTAAAAGAAATACCATTTGCAGAATACTTGTGACCATCAGCTGATGATAACCAGTATGGACGCCAAATGGCCCGGCTCGATGCATGACTCGCGTATTTTTCGTGAGTCTAGTCTTTGCCATCAATTCCAGTAAGGTGTGCCAATTACACAAGAGCACTTACTGTAAATGTGGAGTAACGCATTAACCACACCGTGTTCTCCCCCTTTAATAGGCCGTTACGATGGATTACTCGTAGGGGACAGACTATGCCTGTATTCGGTTCCTGATGACTCCGTACAGTGACCCACAGAGTCGGTCAGAGGGCCGCTTCAACAGGGCCCTCAGCACATGCAGGGTGAGGATTGAAATGACATTCGGAATAATCAAGTTCGCTTCAACTGCCTCCGGGGTCTGAGGGTGAAGCCAGAAAGAGCCAGCCAGATCATTACTGCATGTGTGGTGCTCCATAACATCACCAGTATTAGGAAGGAGAGAACCCCTCATGCCATTGGTGGCTGATGACGTTGTGGACCCCCATCACAGTAGACCATCCCACAGGAGTGGCCGTCAGACAGGTGATCACCAACCAGTTTTTTGGATAGATTTTTTATTTCATTTGTATAGGTGAATGTTCAATATAATTTAGGTGTCCTCAGGGAAGAAATTAGTGCTTTTTCGTTGCTTTTTGTTGAAATCCTTTGTTTTGTGTGTGTTGAAGAAATACAATATATAGAGAAATACATTTGTTCATACATTTGTTCTTTATTCGCTCATTCGTGCATTTGCTGTGAATGTAGAAAAAGAACATTATTTCAGAGGGTCAGTCTGGCTTAACCAAAGTCAATCTAGGTCCTAAATATCATAGCCTACCCTCTCGAGGAGCTGAATCTTTAACTTGAGCTTCTTGATCTCCAGGAGTTTCTTGTCATTGTCCAGCTCAAGGTTGTGCTTATACAGCGCCCTTACAGTGTCTGTTCTGACCTGATGACCTGAGAAATTATGGGTTAAAATAATAATTCACTTGTGGCGCACCTTACAAAAGGAGACAATATGCAGGGGATTTCACTGACGAATTTACACAATCTGCTATTTTTTGCCAGCACGCCACCCTGGCCTTATTATGAGCAACCGTGTTGCCCCTCGCAGTGATTTGGTGCTTAAACTCCTCGTAGGAGTTCATGATGATCACTTGTTCCTCCTAAGTGAAATACAGCGCTCTTGATCTATCCATTTTCTGATGGGGTGAGTAAAATGACGCGATAAACGCCCTTTTTATGCGAACGCGCATTGAAGAGGAAAACCTGACTTGACAAATTGAGTCGTCAGTGAGCTTCGTGTTTCAATCTAGGTTATCCGAAGAAAGCCTGGGTATGTTCAGCGAGGTTCGTAGTATACCCCACAGGGTGTGCCAAAAATAACTCCAAAAGTAAATTAAGAACAGTGTCCAAAATGCATTCATAATATTATTGTGACTTACAACAACCATGCATCAGTAGTGTCAAATTGGAAACTAGAGCCGCACGCATAATGGTGGACATGATGGTCTCTTCAAAAGCACAATCCAAAGGACACAGCTGCCGTAGCTGGTGGCCTGTGTTCTTCTACACTTAATGGCGGCCTTACATTGTACAATGATGTGTAAGGTGCCAATCTTAGCGGTTTTAAGTCAGTCGGAGTCAGTCTTCTTTACGTTTTGCCGTTACAACAATATCAAACATGTTTGATATTATCGTAAGTCTTTCTAGTCGTGGCTCATGCAAATAGTGACGTGAACTATAAAAACCAATAGTGACCTCTCTCCAACACTATTGGGGGCAAAGTAGGCGACAGCTGTAGTCTATATGATTATTTGTTATTCTTATAATATTTGTCATTTCTTATACATATTTAGTCGGCTCTTCCACGTAACAGAACAACTCTATATCGGTTAGGGATGTCACGCATGAAACAATGCTGCAGAAACACGAAAATACGACTTTGAGTTTAGTATGCCATCATTTCAGTTCCTGTTTATCTATTGCACGATGGGTAATAATTTAAAGGAATCTAGTTGCAGTCTTGTAAATAGTGACCTGCAAAATCCCTAGTCATTGCAAAATCATAGTCTGTGACTTAAAACTCTACTACTTGTCTTTAGATGTGAGAGGGTCTGAGACTGTAGTCTTTCAAAAATCTTTTCCAAAGTCTGTCAGTGTAAGGAGGGCTTTAGAAAGATTGTTCCTATGCAGCGTTGTGGAGGTGGGGGGGTGCTACCACAGAAACCGAAAATTCTCAGGACAGCAGCATGTGTCCAAATTTCAATCTTAAACGTTCTATTTAATCATAAACTATCTGAAAACAGGGCTTTAAGTGTAAAATACCGAACTTGTTCTTTTAGGTCAACGCCCTAAACGCATCTATGGATTTGACACTCAAGACATAGAACAATTTTCTAAACTTTGGTGTCAACACACATCAGACGCCACCAGTGTGCATTGGCCTTTAGCCTTCATTTAAATATACAGGCGTGGCACGACTGGCTGGGGCACCGTACGCCGGTGACCCGGGTTCGATTCCCGCCCCGTGGTCCTTTCCGGATCCCACCCTGACTCTCTCTACCACTCGCTTCCTGTCACTCTCAACTGTCCTGTCTCATTAAAAGGCATAAAAAAGCCCCCTTGTACCTTTCAAAACTGTACAAAACAAGTGTGTGTGAATGCAGATAAACATTTTGTTTATCTGAGAACCAATATTATCCCAGAACTACAAGAGAGTTTGCATCCAAAGCAAAAATGCTTTTTGTTTATGTTTGATTTGCATGACTGTGCGTAATCCACACATCAGCAGACACATTTGTCATGGTTAGGCAAAACAGTTTTTTTGACAAGCATCAATCACAATAACCTGACAGCTCATGTTCTTGTTTGTCTTAGGGCAGTAGCTTCTGGAACAAAACAACACCTACAAATTTTCTAAATCAGTATTTTTTTATTATAATTTTGTATATTGTAATATACAGTGGGCTACTTACTAATATAAAATACAAATAAGTTAATTCTCTATTAACAGTGTGCAAATGAATAAATAAATAAATAAATAAGTCTTATCTGGATGTTGGTACATTAAACTCTTACAGTAAATCATTTCCGAAGTACCGTACAACAAACCCATCTCTATTGTAAATGTTTTTAGAAGCAGTTATTTACTCTATTTCAAAGAAAATACATGTGTTGTTTAAAACTGACAACATCAGCACAGCCAGTGGAAATGTCAACCATCCTCCTCGGTCATTATAGAAAGCCTGACCCATTCTGGACTCATAGAGCACCTTCCCATGCATAAGGAACTACAGGCTCAATCCCTGCCCTATCACTGCAAGCGCCTCATGCTTGATCATCCTTAAGCACACTATGTGGATATTTGATTTAGTTTTTTTAGTATATTTAGTATAGTTTTTTATAGAGTTTTTTTTATATTTATATACTTATATTACTTTTTCTGCTTTCTTTTTTTCTGCATGTTGTGTGTGATGTCTGTATGCTACTGAGACCTTGAATTTCCCCTTGGGGATCAATAAAGTATCTATCTATCTATCTATCTAAGTTGTTGTGATTGGTTCCTGGATTTTTGATGATTCGGATTTTGGCTCAAATGGGTACATAGTTATTGGGATTATTGAGCAAAAGATTAAAAAAAAAAAAAACAGTTGATGCAGATATCGCAAATATGACTAAATCTAACCCTGACTGAAGCACACATCTTGCACACATTGTGAACACACAGAATTTGCTGCTGTGGTTCTTCTCATAACTACAGTGAACTGAGTTCCTTTATACAATTAAAAGTTGTGTGGTGTGGAGCATTAAACTTTTTATTAAGGATGCTGGGCTGGCTGACATAAAGGCTCAGAGGTGCATCGACATCCATGCAGACCGCTCAGGCTTCCCAGATTGTCCAGGTTCAGAAAGGGCATGATGGTGGAACCGATCATAGGTGCGATCAAAATAGGTATACTGATGTTACACATCTTTTCCTGGTTGCTCATGGGAAGGAGATTTTGAAATCCATACACAACCATTGTAGGGAGATAGGACACTATGGCCATGACCAGGCTGTTGGTTATAGTCTGCAGTGCTCTCTGCTTCTGTGGGTGGAGTTCGCTCCTTCTGGAGGGATCTGGCGTTTTCAGAGTGTGGAGGATGGTAAGATCACAGGCAGTGATGGTTGGAAGAGAAAGGACATATGGAATCACTGTGAAGGGTGTGGTGATTAGCTCCTTATTAAAGATTAACATCATCCCAAAGAATAAAGTAAATCCCCACACCATTGCACAGGCTGCCAGACGATAACTTGAATGCTTCAACTTCATATATGTAATGGGGTAAACCACAGCCATGTAGCAGTCCACACAGATACAGGTCATAAGGAGAGGCCTTCCAGACATGTTTAAACAATACAGAATATCAGCAATTGCTGAATAGAAGTCATCTCTCCATACAAAGAAATTGATCATTCCTGGTATTGAAAAGAGGTTGAAGATGAGGTCCATGATGGTGAGGTTGAGCATGTAGACGTCGTTGGACAAGCTGCTGCGTTGCCTCTGAATGAGCACCCACAGAAGCCACATGCTGGCAGGCACACCCACACATGCACAAGGGATACTGAAGCCACCCCAAATCCAAGGACCCACA
The DNA here is from genome assembly GCF_017589495.1 of Alosa alosa. NCBI lineage: Eukaryota > Metazoa > Chordata > Actinopteri > Clupeiformes > Clupeidae > Alosa > Alosa alosa. Next base: position 6,289,389 of record NC_063210.1, read on the forward strand.
GGCATCTCAGTGCAGTAATAGTCAAACGCCACAGTGCTGTTGATGGTGGTGTTTGAATACACAGACCCATTGGTCATCATAAAACCTGAAAATATAGTTTACTTAATAGGATAAATCACAGAAAACATCAAAATGTAGATACATGTTCAGATGGGAATATATCTGTCAGCCAAGCTTCTGTGTTGTTGACATAGAATATAAAAAATATTGTTGATTATGCTAGAGAGAAACTATTTATCTGTAATCAGAGCAAGATATATTAATGAATATGTTGCCAATGCCAGCTGACACTCAATAAAGAAACATGTTGTTCATTCAACCAAAAATAAACATTTGGTATTTCTGCAGCAGAGAAGTAAAATAAAAAGTGATTGCTGTGTACAGAGTCCAGTAATAGGACCCACAGGCTTTCAGTGCAGTAGAAGTTAAACACCCCAGTGCTGTTGCCAAGGTCGCTGGGGTGGTGCTTATATCGTACAGTATGTTTGAAAATCAGAAGTACAGTATCTGTTGTGATGAAGCTCCTTTTACTTATCCAATTTCTCAGACTGACACTTGACCATATAAATCTCAAAAAACAATATCTAGTTCATGCGACCAAAAATAAACATTTGCTTATATTATTTGAAAAAGAGGCTCAGCTGTGATTGCCCCTTTTAATTTACCCATTTTCTCAGAATGATCCCTCCTTGATGTCTGCAGTGCTTCCTTTCAGGCTGACAGTTTGTGTCAGGAGCGAAAGGTGTTGAGTGCGCCTGTTTTATCAGAGCATAATTCAATTTGAATATTCAGGTGTAACCAGAAACAAACACAAATCAATTATTTCCAAATGGCCCCAGGGAAAAGGGGCAAAATGTATTACTTTCATGTGTGTCTTTACAGACTATAAAGCTCAATGAAGCTAGTTAATGTTTGTAAATTAAAAAATGTAAATAGTAGGGCTAGTGAAAAATGGAAAATGTTGACCTCATGCGGGCACAATTTTGATTTGAATAACCTTGAGTGTTATGTCTCTACAAACAATGGCTCACTTATTATAGTGGATGGAATCCACTATCTTGAAATCTTCTTCTTATAACTTTTTCTTTTTACCTTTTCAAAAATGAATGCGGCTCTAACCGCTTAACGTACAGACATGTTGAAACAATCGTTGTGTAGGTCTGGAATTGGACAAGAGAGTTATCATTTCAGATTTTTTGAAAAGGTCATACTTTTTGAGAAATAGAGGATTAAAAATGTAAAAAAAAAAAACTTAAAATTATAAAATATTTTTCTCTCTATGACATCACAAAGGGGGCTCATTTAGAAGGGTCGTAAATTAATCAGGTGCGGGTCCACCTGCATACAATCTGGCACTCCTCTAATTAATCGCTTTACACTGATTTCACACTGCTCAATTCTCTTCAAGAAAGTTTACGTTCTTGGTGTCTGCTTCGTCCAACAAACTATGACGAAAAGGACGTTTTCCTATCACACTCAATGTAAGTTACAATTAATTTGTGTTTCTTATTCGAATGGAGTATGTGAAGTCTGTTTTTAATGACTTGGTTAGACATGTAAGCAAGCAAGCTGGCGTTGTCATTGATTAGCAACAAACTTGTAGCTGCTACGTCTAGAGAGGACGTTAAGTTTAACTCTAGCTAGTTTTTTTTCTGAACTACATTTTCCAAAGGCCAGCTTTCGTGCTTGTGTCACAACTTCAGAACAGCTTGACGTACAGTATGCTTCAAATTTGGTGTGAACATTTGTATGGACTCAATGATGAAGTCAAATGTCAAGGTCAAACCCACCTTGAGTGTGATATGTCAAGAACGCCTGACACACAAGGTTTTTTGGTACGAGGGTTTGTATGAAGTCAAAGATTAAGTGATTCAATGTTTTCTTTGGGAAAGGCTATTTGCAGACATCCCAAGTCTCCCGGAGGTTCCGGGAGTCTCCCGCATATTGATAGCGGCTAAGTTTAGCGCGCACACGACAGGGAGAGAGAGAGAGAGAGAGAGGGGTGGTGCGCGTGTGCCTGAAGCAAGACGCATCCTGATTGGCATGTTTTGCTAAATCAACCAATCAGTTTTTTAGTCAGGCTTTTATGTCTTTTATCCTGAACGAAATTAATAATTTCAGTGTATCTAGGAACAGGGGCCCCCCAAAAATGAACATTTAAGACCCATTTCACATCGACACGATGTGTAGGCCGTAGGCCTATCCTTGTCCCATAAGAGTAAACAATAATGATACTGTAGTTGCATGCTGCACTGTTTGTAACAGTTTGTATCCTTGAATTTCCCCTGGGGATCAATAAAGTATCTATCTATCTATCTATCTATCTACTTATTGCCCATGGCAGGTTAAATGATTGCAAAAGACATGTTGAGGTGAGTTGAACAAGTGTCATTTCATGTGCATATTATTCAGGCCTATACTAGATGGCTAGTTGCCAAGGCTACATGAAAAGACCAAACTACCAAAATCTACATATGTTATTATCAAAATTCCTATCTATAGGCCTTCCTTATTTGGTGTACTGACTAGACATTATTGAACAAACATTCATCTGTATTTCAGTATACCTATAGGCTACAATAATTATTTTTTTTGGGGGGGGGTTCTTCGGGATACCTCCCTGAAATTACTTTTTGCAGGTTGGGATGTCTGTATTTGCTAGCCTAGAAATCTAGACGCACTCTAGCGGCAGCAAATGTAATTTGCAGCCAGGGTAGTCTAGCAACTCTCCATTGGCTTGAGAGCTGGAAAAATGAAACTTCTATCAGGCCAATCACATCGTGTATAGAGTCGGCGACGGTTCCGTGTGAATTTCCTGCTACTTGAAAACAAAGAAGATGGATGCTGCTGCTGGCGAACAGCTGTCTTTGAATCACGACTCGAGTTAAGCTTTTTTTAAATTGGCAAAAGTTTGATCAACTAGCCAACTAGCTCCGCTGGTGGGAAAATGCATGGGACTCATGAGTTGTAGCGCTATCCTATTGCGTGCAGAGGAAATTTTAAAGACAAGCGTTTATCCCGCCCCTCGGATTGAGCACTGCCAATGGTAAGTTCCCAGACCCTACATCTTGATGTGGGTCTGGCTCGTCAGGCTAACTATTTGCACCCCTGGCACAATTAGCAGTGTATGCTATTCGTACCCTGGTGCAATTAGAAATGAATTCTATTCGTACCCCGGTGCACACAGCAATGTGTTCTATTAATACCCTGTCTGGTACAAATATCAGTGTATGCTATTTGCACCCCTGTGCATTTATTCTGGCATATTGATCACACAGCTGTGTAATAGACACTCTGAATAAGGTATGCTGTTTGCATTAATGTATAGTTAGAAGTGGATGCTGTTCGTACCCTGGTGCATATAGTAATGTATGCTATTTACACCCTGGTGCATGAACTAGCTAATTGTTGCAATCAAAACTTCCGTTTGAGAACCAATTTCTTGTTCAAATTGCGCGCCTTCTCTCCAGAGACGTTGGTACACATGCACACTCACTCTGCCAAAATGCATCATGCAGGAATCAAACCCCAGTCTCCCACATGCTAAACCATGTCTGTGACGACTGCACTATCTACATCCACAACTAGAGGGTGTTTGCAGTTAAACTTATAGTTATAGGCCTGAGCGTCATATTCACGAAATTTCTGTTAACTAACAAACTGAAGGTTGTATGTGTTCACTGAAAGATTATGAAAATGAAACACAACTTTTCAATCTAAAACTTAATCTGAACAGATTCACTTTACCTTTACCTTAATCTGAATTCTTCACTTTTTGCTGACGAAAAAACGAATGTCCGCCATGTTTTTTGTGCACGTGAGCAACGTCTTTTTGTTGTTCTGTCACAGGGTATGAATAGCTCAGCTGTGTGGCCAAGGCTATTCGTACCAGGGGTGTAAATAGACACTCCGTTTATTTTTTCAGGAATCTCCCCACCAACATTAAGCCAGCAGCTTTCCATCCACTATTGTAATTCTTCTGGCATTACATTTCTAGTTTTCTACTGTCTTAAGCTGCATGGGACAGGCCAGTCACCCAGAACTTCCTTGTCCTTAGTTGCCATCTCTGCACTCATGTGATATCCAAGAAGGAAAGTGACCACATATGCTGTATCATGGTGCATATTTCTGGGAGCAACTTGACTATATACATATCCAATTTGACTAATTCTCATGTTGACCAAGTTAAGGTTTATAGTATAAGTATATGTATATATACTTTTTTGATCCCGTGAGGGAAATTTGGTCTCTGGTTTTTGAAAATTTGGTCTCTGGAAATTTGGTTTAACCCAATCAGTGAATTAGTGAAACACAAACAGCACACAGTGAACACACAGTGAGGTGAAGCACACACTAATCCCGGCGCAGTGAGCTGCCTGCTTCAACGGGGCGCGAGGGAGCAGTGAGGGGTTAGGTGCCTTGCTCAAGGGCACTTCAGCCGCGGCCCACTGGTTGGGGCTCGAACCGGCAACCCTCCGGTTACAAGTCCAGAGTGCTAAACAGTGGGCCACGGCTGCCCCAACAGGTATAGGTGTAGACTCAAAAATTTTTACCATAACATATCATCCACACCAAGCATGCTTTTTGGGGATGCTTTGCATCCACTCCAATAGTCACGCAGACATTGCAGAAGCATTGCACAACCAACCAAGAGCACTGTAACAAGATTCTGTGATTTTCACAGCATCACTGCTGTTTTTGAGAAAAATGTGTACTGTATTTGTGAATACAGTATGTTGCTGTAGTTTCGCTATGAATTATGGTCAAAAATGGTCAAACTACAGTAATAAAAATTTGCTGCGAATCATAACACAGTGACTGTGTCTCAAATCGCGTACTTCTGCACTTACAATACCTAATTTGAGTGCATGAGGGTGTTCACACTGAAAATTCCAACGACACGAAGGGCGCTGCAAGTTCCCGGATGGTGCACTCATAACGGTCAAAAAGCTGAGTGTGCAACGCTGGACACTTTTCGCCCTTAACGGACGCCATCTTGGCCAAATAGCGGAAGGGGAGGGAGCGTTTTCAAACTTGTGGTAATCACGGTTGAGAAAGCTGAAGCAGCAGCAGTGGAAAACAGACTTTACGGAGGTACAAGCAAGTTATAACATAAACGGTTCGTGTTTTGACACAGTATGACCATGTCACTGTTGAATTGAGGACGCCAATAAAGTTATATTAAAATGTTTGCGATCGTCATTTCCGTGAAGTGTACGGAGTTAGTGCCCAGATAGCAAAATTATTATGGCTCAGATTTGGCCCAAAACTGGCTTGCCATTTTGGTAAAGCTCTGGGTGGATGTATGGGCCCTAAATGGCCCAAATTTGGCATGCCAAAATCAACCAAAAGTAGGCCAAAGCTCACCCAAAACCAATTTTGGATTTCCAAACTATAGCCTTAAATGTCCCAAAAAGAATCCTAAATCCCATAATCCAGCCAAAATGTAGCCATAACTGACCCTAAATGATACCATAATTGTGCCACATGTTTGCTTTTACATAGGAATTATGTATTTATTATTATTTTTTTATTATTATTTATTTGTATTATTTATTTTAATTTATTCAGCTGTCTGTATGACTTTATTGCTGGTAATTGTGACTTAATTGCTGATAATGTAATGGTTAGTCTAGGTTCACTATATACTTAAATTATGTTGTACATTATATATGCGTATGTATCTGTTAAAAAACACAGGAAAATTAAATACATTTCATTATGCTTTATTATATGTTTTGGTAGGGTGCTGGATGGCTGGGTAGCTGGGTGCTGGATGGCTGGGTAGCTGGGGTGCTGGATGGCTGGGTGCCTGTGGCTGGACAGCTGGGTAGCTGGGTGGCTGGATGGGTATCTGGGTGCTGGATGGCTGGTGCCTGTGGCTGGACAGTTGGGCGGCTGGGGTGCTGGATGGCTGGGGTGCTGGATGGCTGGGTAGCTGTGAAACTGGGTGCTGGGCGGCTGGATGGCTGGGTAGCTGGGTGCTGACTGCACTAAGAACAAAACAGAAAACAACCGGAAACCATGATTAGTTTAACTGCAGTGAAAGGGGGGTACAAAAACGACGTTTTAGGGGCATGATTTGGAGTGTCTTTGTGCCTCTTAACAGAGGTGCAACATGAACAGGGCCTTACGTAACAACAAGATGCGTTTTTAACTCATGAATACATTGCGAAGAAACATTTAACTCCATGAATACATTGCGAAGAAACCATAGGAACATAGGTCGGTGACAGTACAAACTTTGAATTTAAACGATTTCTTCGCAATGTATGAGATAAAAATAGATAGATAGATATACAGTATAGATAGATAGATAGATACTTTATTGATCCCTAGGGGCTCAACGTTAAATGCATCTTGTTGTTCATGTTGCACCGAAATTTCAATTGCATTTTGTGTCTGTAAGAGGCCCACAAAACTGGCAATATAGCTAACTGGGAGCTCCCCGCTAACCCTGGCTATCGGCTCAATTACCTCTCTAAACCACAATCTTGTTTCGTAATAGGCAGGTATTTGCTATTTCTTGTTCTAATTATCTAATCCTTATTAACCATAACAGGCTACAAGAGCTGCAGGAATATCGTTGTGGGAACATCTAACGTTAACAGTATCATGGGAACTGGCGCCTTCTTATCTGTTATGGCTGCCCATAATCATGCCAAATTGAAGCCAAAAGTTTTGGTCTGCCAAAACAAAGCCCAAAATCGCCAGATGTATGCCAAAGTGCTGCCAGAAAGTCTGCTATCTGGGTGTTTGATATGAGACAATACTATTTTGTTAAAATTTGCGCACTCCGCCAGTAAGCACACAGTGCACATAGTGTACTACACAAAAGTGTACTCACATAAGTACACCAATTGAGACAGACGCAGTAATAAATCTGACTCCTCCCTCACTTGTCAGCTTTTTGAAAATTTTGAAAAAACATGGCGGAAAATCAGTTGGGGTTTTCTGTTTTCTTTTTGCACATAAATACAAAGTTAAGCAACCAGATAGCAAGGTGACATTGATATTATGTTGATTTTCCATCCAAATCATCATTTTGAAAAGATATTGAAAAGTCATGGATTTATGGTTTACTGGGAAATGTTGACGTGGTGATTGAAAACGTGCAATCGCGACGGCGTTTGAACTGTCCGGGCGCGGGAGATCATTTTGAGCAACAGTTCAGTCAGTCAGACCAACGGTGTTGAGCACTCTGTCAAGTTCGCAGCTCCACCTTAATGGTAAGCAAGCATTTATTTATGTAACGTTAATGTTTCATTGTGAAATTGTACTACATTAAATTCGGGCATGTGTACAGTCTATGTACGTTGTACTGTCTAACTTACAAACTCATCCATGGTTGTTGGATCAACTAAGTAAGTAACGTTAGGCTAGCTATCATTGTTGCTGTGAAGGTGGCATTAACGTTAACGTTTTGGCAGTCTCGTTTATATTAGGCCTACCTTAGTTCTCAGTAAGTTACAGTTTATTATATTCATATAATTTATATAAAACATTCGCTAGTAGTGCTAGGCCTAGTATGTTACTGTCACAATGTTAGGCTGAAGATGATGTGCTGCTGGTTAACGTTAACGTGGAGGTTTAGCTGCTACCAGCTAACTTATGTAACGTTAACTCATCGTAATCAGTACATATGTCTGTGTGTTGCTGCAAGCAAACATCATCAATGAGCTCACCCAGCTGGCTAACGTTAGCAGCTAAATATACCTTGCGAAACTGAGTTATGCTAACACCATCTTCAGCCTGGCATTTTGACAGTAAACTCAAAAAACATACAGTATATAAATGATTATTCTAAAGTTTCACTTGTAAGTAGCCTTCAGTTTCAGTTGAAAATTGTTATCTAACACTGTTTATCTTTTTTCCTTTATTTCTGCTAGGTGCTGCTTCACTCTGCTACTGGTGGTGGATCAGGCTGACTGCAACCGTTGGTCTAACGTTAGGATGCAGCACACGAGAATTTCTAAAAGGAAAAAAAGTGAATAAATGTACTTGCTTTTCAAACTGATAACAAGTTGTCAATGGTTATTTATGCAAGTTTGTGTAGCCTAAACCATACCTAGGCCTAGTGAAATTTATCCTGGCTGTAGATAAAGCAGGATATGAATTTCCCCAAATTACTGTATATAATATTACAGCACTGGTATTACTACTGTACAAAGTTACAGTATGATCCATAAGTACTGTGATTAAAAATACGGTAGACAATTCAATACTGTATACATTACAGCACTGGTAGTACTACTGTAGTTTGCATTTACAGTATCAGGCATAGGTACTGTGATTTCATATACAGTAGGTGTACTGTAGAGTGACATACAGCAACTTGCTGGTTATTTGCTGCCAGCAAGTTGCTGTAAATTTTACGTTAAACTTTTTACAGTGTAGCTAATCAAATATTTCGTTTATGTAAGCTTATATTAGCATAGGCGTCTTTAAGGGGATCTTTTGTTTGAAGTTATAAACAAACCTTTGTTTGCATTGACTTGTTAGGTGTAGATGTTGTGTTCCATTTAGATTAAAATCTATTCCCTGTGCTGTTGCACTCTAATTATGTGGTTGTGGAAATGAGAGCCATCCACCAGGTGATTTGGTGTTTCTGTGTCTTTCCTGCCATGGAACTTGGCCTTGAGGTGAGATGAAGTACTCTTTCATAATGCCCCTTGGGTCTTTGCCACTTTGTGTGCCCTGCAGATTGACACATTTTGATCTCATGGTTTATACAGTACTTTATACTGTATTCTCCCAGTATCAGTCCTTGTGGTGTGTGGCTCTGATCTCAAAAGAACACTGTATTAAGTATCTTGTGCCACGGTTGACTGCACAGTTGTGGCCATGGTCATGGGACCACTTGTGGTGTCTACTATAGGAAACCTCTATTAAAAATTATCAAAGAAAACATAGCTGCACTGGGGAAAGTTTTTGCAAGATGCAGATGTATAAAATGAATACCAACTTTATACAAACATGAAAGTTGTTTATTAATATATCACATATAATATATTAGGACACATAATAGTTTGGCTCCAAAACACTATATCCTCCATTTTAATGCATTTTTATTTTTAATTATTAATTTTAATTTAAATTATTTTTAATTATTATTTTGTTTTCGGAACTGTAATTGGGTAATTGTTATTTACTCAATCAAAACAACACAACTGCACTTTTATTGATATTACCGGAAAAACACAATTAAAAACACGACTTGTTCCATAAAAATGGATTTATAGCATTTTGGAAAAGAGCTCTTCACATGCTATATCGTTTTCAAGACAGTCTAGCCTTTCAGCCTTTATATTAGGTAAAAATACTCTGTGCTGTATCCATGCCACCTGAAGCATGCTAGTAGAAATATCTATTCAAAAGCAAATTGCTGCACTGTTGATCTGTGCATGCCATGACCAAATTTTGATTCTTTGATTTGGAAAGCAAGTTCATTATTTAGGGCTGCTATTACAATATATTAGAATTTCAGCCCAAAGTTGGATAACATGTAGAATTTGCTGCAATTTCAAAACCGGATTACTCGGGAGCCGCTTACTGTACAGAGGAATGCTTCATATTCTTGTGTTCAGTAAGGTCTTCTAGCTCCTCAATCATATACCATGAGTTATGTTATTCACCCCTGATATCTGAATGGGGCCCCTCAGTCAAATAACACAGGTCATGCTATGTGTGATAATAATGCTTTGTAATTGGCATAATTCTTCATCCAATGTCATGGAGTAGGTGCCCTTTTTGCTTTCTGGCCTCTGCGAAAGGGGAGGGACAAATCTCTGATTCTGGTTTACCTTTGAACTAAGCATTTGGTAAATATCTAGTTCATACAAATCAATTCCTTAACAAACTCAAATCTCCTTTAGTTTTAACTACCGTCTCTGATAAAACCAAAGGCCAATGTGCAGATGTGCAGTTTCATCTCACACCAGGCAAAGACAATATCAGGATCACTACATTTGAAAGACTCAAGTGAGAGTTTTAAATATTTTTTTTCATAACAATGTGAGAAGGAATTCTAGTTGAAACACATTTAAACCAACACTTATTCTGTAGGTGGACTATTTTTGTCCACCACCTATTTCTGTCAATTTGCCTAAGAAAATAACTAGCCGTGTCCATGGTAGTTTTGACAGCACTCCTGGTTATTCAAATGAAAACTGCCTTGCTGCACCTTGGCTGCCCTCTTGACTGCAAATGGACTCATTGTTCTAAACGTGTTGTATGCAAATTACTCAACAGCATCAATATCACACCCTTCCATGTAATTTACTTATTTTTAGGGCGTTACCTGATATTCACCTGGATATTAAAACCTCATTGTGGTCTCAAAAACAAACAAAAAACAAAATGCAACATTAATGCATACTCTTCTCAAAAATATACATTACAGACTTTTAAGGCACAAGATACAATATCAATACACCGACACAATCATTTTTTACAGACTAAGACTAGGACAATATTTCCCAAACCATTCTGCTTTTCCAAAGCATCATGCATCCACATGTCCCGGTTTCTCTACAGAATGAAAGTGGTAATGAAAAGCAATAACTGGAAGTAGACTTCACTTACTGATATTGACACTGATGCCAGAGGCTTTATTAACGCAGAGACACAGCACTTCCAGCACACTCCATAGAAATGTATAGGGACAGTTTGTAATGCCAAGATGGTAAGTGTTCTCCGGTCATTGTCCTCAATTTATCACCAACCACTCTGCAGCAAAAGTATTCTTTGGTGTATGTATGCACATTTACTGTACCTGTGTGTACATATGCATCTGTATGTAAGTGTTTGTGTGTGTGTCAGTACAGACTTACATTCAGTGCTTCACTAAAACAGGTTTGCAACAACAGAACAAGGTGATATTGTAGAACAATATTTGTTTGTATCCACATTCCTCAAGTACTCTTATGCCATTATATGGCTGTCACTATCAAATAGCATACACTATCAGATATCATATTTCAACCAATAGGCTTCTAGAACAGTTTGACTCAAAGACTCAAAGAATGAGGGTATTATGACCGCTGCTAACAGTCATAGGGATTGATCAAATGTTTTTATTTATTTATTGAATTATTTTCGTCATCAACTTCCTGAATTTTTGGTCAACGATTCCCGGGACACTGAAACACCGGGACACATGAAACTTGGTAGGTATGTAGCCCCACTAGACTTTTACGGTAAAATTTAGTTTGGACACTGGGGAACTAAAGAGTAGGGGATGGAGTAGGAGATGGAGACAAATTGACAAGTGTGATTTTCATGGAGAGGATGTACAGGACTGAATGGCTTATTTTGTACCGCTATGCGGTACATCTAGTTGGAAGTCTGTCTGACCAAGATTGTTCAACTGGCTGTTTGTTGTGTGGACGTAATAATAATTCAATTTGTGGGAAATTACTTTTTTATGTTGCAGTAGGCAACAGTTATTACGTTTGTGGGGAATTATTATGTGATTATTACATTTAAAAAGTACATATATTTTATTATGTTTGTGATTCATTCACATTTGTGGGAAGCTATTAAGTCTGTGGGTGTTACACACTCTATGTAAAGCTAAATAGATTTGAAGGGAAATGTGCTGCCCGAAACTGATATGGGATATTCAAATCGAATCCTTGTATACCTGTATTCTATAGGCTATAGGCCTTATTAGCTTCTCAAGGGTCCAGAGCCATAGAACTCTTCCAACTTATGAGCAAACAGGTATTTCTAATGCATGATTACAATGACACTTATGTAGATCCGTCATCTTCACATGTATGCTTTGCATGCTCTCTCTCTCATTATATAATCTTAAGTACCTAAGAAATTTAAATTGTATTGATAATCTGTTATTGGTCATGTTAAATGCTGGAAACAAGAACAGAACATTTCTGCAGCGGTTCCAACCTGGGTATTAATTAATCTGACTGCAAAACTGGTCAGCAGTAGCCTGGGTGTTCCCATGCTGCCTTGCGCGCGATTTGATTCACGCTGCTAAGGCAGCCTGGAGACCATGGAGCAAATTTTCGCCTGAGATAGGGAACCAATCACAGAACAGGGGGGAAAGCAAGACGATGATGAGCTATGCACAGACGCATTTGATAGACATCCGTGGCACCCAATAAACGGATCTGGGCATTTTTTTCAAATACGAGAAAATTAACGTTTGGTTCCCAGACCACGTCTCATTGAGAAGTGGTGGCGCTAGCCAGGCTAGGTCAGCAGAAGGTCATATAAAGATTCAGGTGGAGATGTCTTACTCCCCAAAAATAATGTTCAGATTTGAAAATTTGAGCTGTTTTAAGGTATGCTTTAATAGTTACTTTATAAAATCATCAAGTTAATTTTTTTGTTTTTATGTGTCCAGGTTTCACTATGCAGTCCTTGTCCTCAAGTTTCACTGCAAACGAGACAGATGTGCTAGACTTCTTCTGCACTGGATTGTCTGTGGGCCCTTTAGTTTGGGGCATCATCAGTGTTCCCTGTGCATGTGTGGGGGTGCCAGCCAGTGTGTGGCTTTTGTGGCTGCTCTTTCAGAGGCAACGCAGAGGCTTTTCCAATGATGTCTACATTCTCAACCTCACCGTCATGGACATGTACTTTACTATCTTTATGATTCCAGGTGTACTTAATTACTTGATCTTCCACAATAGAGTGGTTTTAAAGATAAGTGATACTATCTATGGTTTTGGCTTGGTCGGACGGCCTCTGCTTATGTCCTGTATCTGTGTAGACTACACACATCTGCTACATGGCTGTGGTTCACCCCATTAAGTACATGGCACTGAAGCACTCCAGATACCGAATTGTATCCTCTGCGCTGGTGTGGGTCTTTACGTTGCTATGGGATAGTCTGTGCCCTAAAAAGGCAAATTTTCGCCACATCTTTCATAGCAATCCCTTATGTCTTTACTATTCCAACCATCGTCTACTGTGATGTTTCCATCCTCTGTGCCCTAAGAAAACCAGATCCCTCTGGAAGGAGTGACATCCACCCGCAAAAACAAAGAGCCATGCAAACCATCATCAATAGCCTTGTGTAAGCAAGTAAAAGTCCAGCCATGCATTCCTTCTGCCTGTGCACTTAACACAGGTGATAACACACAGTAGCCGATGGTCGAATGTTTACTTTAATTAAGTTGGGATGTCCACCTCTGTGCATGAAGCCTTTGACAAAAAAAAAAAGGTTGTTTCATATTCATGATATGATATTTTTATAATGGGCAAACAGTCAAATAATATGTAAACATTTAGAGCAATCTTTTGTGCTTGACAATCCTGTACCTGTGTGAAGTGTGTTTAAAAAGCTTACCATGATAGGGGCTTATAGCACTGAGAGGTAACCCCAAGTTTTTAGAAAGCTGTGTATTTGTGTTGTTATGCCATGTTTAATTGGTCATTGCAAAATGTTTACTCAGGAACCACATCAGTGGTTAAGGGCAAACACAAGTTTTTGACAATTTCCTGATACATCACCTTTAGTTGTCTATGTATATGAAAAGACATTAAAATTGGATTTGACTTTGCCATGCCCGCATCTCATTCTTAAAACTCCAGCAACTGGTCTACTCAGTTCCCGAATGTTCAGAGATGGAGAAGAAGAAAAGAAGAAGATGAGGTAATGCAAAACAGTGGTAGCCTAAACAATGAGAAAATATTTTTAAAAAAAACAACAATTTGTCAGTTTTTAACATTTTAGATGTTCTTTTTGGAACAAAATATTGTTTTTAGGTGATTTGCAGCTTATTACATTCTGTTTTTCTTAACATTTCATCCCTTTTGGAAATTGTGTTGTACATTTCCAATCCTGGTTTAAAGTATAAGTTTCCTACTTCTATCTAATGTCTACAAAACACTTTGAATTAAAGACTTACGGCTTATTAAGATACGGCTACTTGCCAAAACGAAAAAAATAAACCCCACGATATGTCTCTTTACATTTATTTGCTACCATTTTGTTGTGCACAGATTTGTTGGTAGAGCTTGTCTCCATGACATTGGTTACAGGTAGTTCTTAATTGGACAGACAAGAGGTCTGATGAGTCCAATGAAAATAAATCAAAATAGGTCAACACACTTTTCTATTATAGGCTACACTATTGCAGAATAGTTTAAAATGTTGTATTATGACACACTGCCGAGTGAATTGTGTTCTTTACAGATGGATATAGCTTAATTTTAAAGATTGACTACAGAAAACATTTCAGTTTCTGTCTGGGTGCCTCCCCTAGTGGACAACTTCTTGAACGACACTTCTCTATGTAACCATGTAAGCGCACTGAGGCAGAGCAACAAATGTCATGAAGTGTAATGTCACGTGCATTCGTTTTCATTGAAGGTAGGCTGTGTTAGTTTTTCTTCATTACAAACGACTGAATTCTTCTGCAGTGATATAGCCTATGACTTTGAAGTTGTGCAGCTGCTGTCACATGTCGATAAGGCACGAACAATATAAGCCTATGCATTATCTTCGGTAGATAAACTGGATACTTTCTGAACTAGGCATGTGTTTGCTGGCTACCGACCTACAATAGGCCAACTTGCTAGATTTAAAGGAGAGACCCTACAGCTCTTATTGCCGCATAGATACTGTCAGTAGGCTATATATCTATGTTATTAGGCTACAGCAGCAACCCCAGCGCTCTTTCCAGATGTCGGCCTACCTTCCATGTTGAGGCATGCGCAGTAGCCAACATTGATACTTCCTGGTTTTAAAATTACAGGCGGAGTGGGTTGGCTTTTCAAGTCAACGACGCGACTGCAACCTATTAAAGGTGCGAGTGAGGTTAATGCACAAATCATTCAAGGCAACGCATACTTAGCTAGTAGGAATATCGTAGTTTAGTTGACATTATGGCGCGCATTTGTTGATTGTTGTTGTCGGGGACATGCTCGCCTGACATGCCGCTGCTACTGCGTCCTCGCTGTGCCTGATCGACTGACCTGGTCGTTGTACCTGATCGACTTGGTCGACCGACCGCCACCATGGGTCAGTCCTTTGGTCCTGTTACCAGCTTCATCGTGCTGGTAAGCGCCGTCCTTTTGCTGTCGGCTTCCGTTCATAGCTCCCAGGGCGACAAGGAGCCAGTATACCGGGATTGCGTGAATCAGTGTGTCCGGACCAACTGCACTGGGGCCCGGCTACGTGGTTTCCAGTCCACCCAGCCTCCTTACATGGCGTTGACAGGTGAGAGTCGGTGTTTACATTGATGATGTTATATGCGCTCACTGCGGAACCCACAACGAGCTGGGAATACAGTGATTCAGCCTGAGAGATGTCATTTAAACTTCCAGCATCTTTGTTGTTTCATTCATTTTAAACACTAGCGTGGTAGAAGCGGAATCGGTAGGGACAAAATGAGTTAGGTGACTCGAAGTAGAGATGACATCAATCTGCGAAGATCACATGATAATGCAATCGTTGATGAAAATAGGCCTTTGTAGACTAAAACACGTGTCATTGTGTTTTGTTCTCTGTTCTGTTAGCCGTTATGTTCTGGCATGTTAGCCATGCCGTTTACACTTCGTTTGCGAATAGTTTAGCTCACAGGAAATACTAGTTTCAGACTAACTCCATTCTTAATTTCGAGGTTAGCTTTTGTTACAATGAAACAGCTGACAAAGACATGAATGGACAATTGTCAAGTTTATCTCTTTCGGTGTTGGGCCCAGTCGTGCATCTTTCCTGATTTTCAGGTTTCTGGCCTGGGGTCGGGTTTCTTGGGTCGTCTCGCTATTCTTGCTTGAAGAAAAAGGCTTTTCATAAACCATGGTCAGGGCTACTGTTATCAGGGATGTGTGGATTGAGAAAAGAGTCAGTGTGTACACACTTGAGAGTCACTGGAACTTGAGGCTGTTTTTTGTTGTTTTAAATGTCAAATTGTTCCACAGTGAATGCCTAAGACATCTGATTTAGTGAAGTAGCCTATCATGATCCTAGATGTAGGCTACAGTCAGAATGCCATACAGTGAATGACAGTGTATGCAAAATATCTAGAAAATCTAAACACGCTGAAGGTGTGATGAGACAAAAATAACTTGGTTGAAACAAACCTAGAGGACAATATTACTATTTATACAACAGGGTCTCAAAAATATATTAGCCCTTCTTTAGAGATTACAATTTTGACTCAGGACAAGTAAGGAGCATGATATACAAGCCAAGGGATCATGACAATCTTACGTTAATGTTTAATTGAGCTCATTTTGTCTGGGGAAAGACAGGATTGAGAAAGAGAGATTGAATGAATTTCCTTCTCTTTCCCCCCAGGTTGGACATGTCGTGATGACTGTAAGTACCAGTGCATGTGGACTACTGTGGGACTGTATCAGGCAGAGGGGTACAGAGTGCCACAATTCCATGGAAAAGTCAGTGTTTTTTTGTTTTTTTTGTTTTTTCAAAAACAATTTTTCTAATCACCACTAGAAGTACTGTGCATGATGACATTTACACATATTCACAGAACTATCAGACCAGTGAATTGTATACTTCTGTACTATTATATTATTATTATTATTATTATTATTATATTTCACACATTTACACAGGTCCATTTTCAATTAGTTATCCCAGCATACCAAAACAGCCAGTCCCAGCTGCTTATTCTAGTACCGATCTGGTCTTTATCTGGACCCAATATAGTGCCCAATGTCTGGTCCATTGTCAGTTGATGTGTGTGTATACAGTCTGTTATTTTTAATATGTGTGTGTAACCCCTCTCCCTGTGTGCAGTGGCCCTTTGCTCGTTTCCTCTGTTTCGAGGAGCCGGCATCAGCGCTGGCATCTCTGCTGAATGGCCTGGCCTGCCTGCTGATGCTGCTGCGCTACCGAAGCGCTGTGCCACGCCAGAGCCCCATGTACCACACCATCAATGCCTTCTCTCTGGTAAGTTCCTGTGTGTGTGTGTGTGTGTGTGTGTGTTTGTTTGTAAAACCAAAAAGAACATATAAAAACACAAAATAGATTAAAATACAAAAAAAACAAAGTATGTAAACATTCAGTTACATAAAATATAACAGAAAACAGAAAGAAGCCAGCGAATGTGTATTTCTCCCTTTATCATTCTCCTCTTAAATATATTTCTGCGTGTACTACACAAGTCAAGATTTTTAGTATTGGTGGAGGCACATAGCCCGACTATGCTTCTCTTCCAGGCTGCTAAATTAGAGAGCCATAGAGCAAAGCAATGTCCCTAAATAGTTTTAAAGAAAGAGACTTGTTATCTACTAATGGACAAAATATAGAGCTTCAAAGAAGCCCACCCAATAGAACTAGAAATAGAATAAAAGGATTTTTTTTATTTTATTTCTCTCTTTCCCTCTAGGTCTCTCTCAATGCTTGGTTCTGGTCTACAGTGTTCCACACCAGAGACACGTACCTAACTGAGGTAAGTTTTTAATCTGGGTTCCTCTTCTTGTCTCAGCATAGAGCTTCCTCAGACACCAGAGAGGTATATACACTACGAAGTGTGCCATTGGGATTAAGTCTAAAGCCTCAGGTGCATTCAAATTTGGCAAGTGTAGATAAATGTTTGTGGCAAACATGTTATCTTTAAACTTTTTAATTTGTAATGTTTTTGTGTAAAAATATCAAATAGTTGGTATTACACTGTTAACGTTAATTTTGTGTTTTAACAAGGCAACTCTTGTTTTAGGTTTAACATGCCACAAATCAGACTTCATAGTGTATTCTTCCCCGGTCCATCTGTGTTCCACATAGTGCATTTCTGCCTTACGTGATAGTGTTGTCACAATTCAAAATGATGACTTTGATACAATACCTTGCCTAAGTATCTTGATACCAGTGCTGAAAAGATACCACGACAAAAACTTTAATCGGTAAAAGGGCAGGCCAAGACAACAGAAAGTTTATTAACTGATAACAGATTTAATTAAAACCTGAACGGCAATCTTAAACTATTGGTACCAATGAAAGGGGGTATCAAAATATTTATATTTACAGTGCATGAAAATGCACGGTTCTGTTGGCCAACTCTCCCTGTGCGTCTCCATTCTACAAGGATATAAGGCACATTCCATCCAACTTTCTATCCATCCAACTTCTTCAAACCATTCACTCATCTACCCATTCAACTATCTATCAACATCCATTAAACAATCTGCCTATCAACATCCATTAAACTTTCTGTCTATCAATATCCATTACACTATCTACATTCAACTTTTAAACTATCTACTCTGTCTCAGGCTTTAAGCATACAATCTGGCTCTCTTAAAGGTGCGCTAAGCGATGCTGGGTAATGTCACCTCTGTTGACTTTTAAACAAAACGGAGAGCTAGCTTGCACGCAGCACCTGAAAATAGTCCCGGTAGGCTATAACTTCCAGCAACAAAGTTGAGCTGCAGCAGATTATTACGCTGGAACGACAGTATAGTTCCATGTCAAATCAGCCTAGAAAATCACCACATTTCCTTTTCTGTTAGTCTTATTACACTTTCTAACTTGAGAAGAGACAAGTTTTAAATAGGAAAATTACTGGAAATCTTAGTCACTTTTAAGTGTGATGCTAGCGGGCGAGATGCTAATGGTCTAATCTGATTCAATGATCTATGCTAGGCTGGAGCTAAAAGTGGTATCGCCAGACTCGGAGAATGGCTGGATGAACTGGAGAAATCAATTGTTTAACTCAAGGGGAGGTTGAGAATGAGTGTAATTCCCCAAATGGTGGAATATCCCTTTATTACATTATATGGAAGAAGAACATTAATGTTAATACTCACGGTGCTCATGTGTGTATGTTCACACTAAAGGTGTGGACTCATAATACCCTAAAATTGTTACATAAATAGCTCATGCTTGTCCCTTGAGCAGCAGTCTTTGATTGGAAGAAATTACTTACTTTGCAGTCATCCATGTCTTGTCATATGGTATGATCAGTTCATTCATGAAGTAATTTCCTGTCTTTGTTTTTCTGCAGAAAATGGACTACTTCTGTGCATCCGCAGTCATCCTCTACTCCATCTACATGTGCTGTGTGAGGTAGGCCTGAGCCACCCCACCTTAAGGTGATGATACATGGGCCAACTTTATTAGCATAATAAAGTTGCTGGGCAGTCATGTGACTGTTTCCTAGTGTTCTGATTGGACACCTGTGAAGTAGCCCACTTTTGATAAAAGGCCTCCAGGTGAAAAATTGTTGCCCAATAGCCTGAACTGATTGCAATAGCTGAACGTTTACACAAAAAAAAAGCACGCACGCACACACGCAGGCATGGAATTTCTGCATTATTTGCAATTGCCAAAAAAGTCAAAAAAAGTCTACTGTGTGCTGTGTGTGTATTCCTGTAGGACGCTGGGACTGCGTCGGCCAGGTGTGTCCAGTATGGTGGGAGCGCTGCTCATCCTGGCCTTCACCTCCCACGTCTCCTATCTCACGTTCATCAGCTTTGACTATGGATACAACATGGCTGCCAACGCCACCATCGGTGAGAGGACACACAGGAAAATATACAACGGCATCCAACGCGATTCAACCAATCATAATCAAGGACCGGAACTATCCGTTTTATAAATCTATTTATACCATGGTCTAGGTTGAAAAGGGTGTTGTTTAAAAAGTGATATACTACACCTATGAAGTAGATCTGGTAAAAAAAGTTTAATCGCCGTTCCATATCAATGCTTATGAATGGTAACTATAACAACGATAGTAGGACAACGGTTGAGCCTGGAGGCAGGCTTTGCAACAATGAAATCAACTGTAAACAGCTGAAAAAACTAACGATTTTAGCTCTAAAACTCATTTAGTATTAACCCTTAGAACCCGATTGACGCAAAGTGCGTCAAAAACACACCCTTTCTCCTCTGTAACATTGCTCCGCGACTGTTCACCGCAGCGAGATGAAACCTTTTGTACATGACAGAGCAGAAGTGGGGCTTTTCAATTGTCTGTGCGTTAAAGTATGAAAATGTAAAAAAATAATGAAATTAAATCAAATTGCATCATATTTACAGTCTATACTTCTCTGCGTTCACCTGCACACCCATTACTCTCGTTTGAATTACTTGCGAACCCGTGATCGCATAGATATTGCAAGCATATCAGATGAAAGAGGAGACTCAGGGCTATCAATTGGTACCATGTACATATCGATCCTTCTTGCTTATGAAAACAGACGAAGTGACTGCAAAATAATAACGTCATGTACACAAACCAACGCTGCACACTCATTACTCTCGTTTGAATTACTCGCGGACCCGTGATCGGATAGATATGCCACGCATGTCAGATGAAAGAGGAGATACAGAGCTATCATTTGATACCAAGTACATCCTTCTGGGTTATAAAACAGACGAAGTAACAGCAAAATAATAACTTTATATAGCTGGACTTACCCCATGTTCTTGTCTGTTTTTGTGGCAAAGCATGTTTATAATCATTACATTACATTACATTACATTACATTACATTTGGCTGACGCTTTTTTAGCCAAAGCGACTTACAACATGGTAAACAGTTTAAGTTTTAGAGCAATTCTCAACAATTTTAGGACAATTTAAAAACATTAGAGTGCAGTAAGAATAAGTGCATCAGTGAGTGCTGTTTTTAACAGTTACTTGTCAGTTTAAGACGGCTGGTGAGTGCTAGGATCAGTAAGACTTGTTGTAAGTGTTGCTATGAGAGGAGATGTTCTCTAAAGAGCTGGGTCTTCAGGAGTTTTTTGAAAATGGAGAAGGATGTCCCTGCCCTTGTAGGAACTGGCAGTGTGTTCCACCAACGAGGAACAACAGATGAGAAAAAGTTTGATTGGCTTGAGCGCATCGGTGGTAGAGCTAGACGTCGTTCGTCTGAGGAGCGCAGCGGTCTGGAGGTAGTGTATGTCTGTATGAGGGCATTCAAGTAGGTGGGAGCAGAACCGAGACTACTTTGTAGGCAAGCGCTAGAGCCTTAAATTTGATGCGGGCCGCCATAGGTAGCCAGTGTAGCTGGATGAGCAGCGGGTAACATGTGCCCTTTTGGGTTGGTTGTAGACCAGGCGCGCCCGCGAGTGATATGGATCATCTGAAGTGGTTTCACTGGCGCAGGCTGGGAGACCTGTCAGGAGGGCATTGCAGTAGTCGAAGTCGTGAGATGACTATTGCCTGAACCAGAAGTTGGGTAGCATCTTGAGTCAAGTAAGTCCTGATTTTCCATTATGTTGTAGAGTGCTAAACGGCATGACCGGGCGACTGAGGCAACATGATCTGAGAAGTTTAGTTGGTTGTCGAGAACAACTCCTAGATTTCTTGCAGTCCTGGTAGGTGAAACAGACAGGAGTCAAATTTGATGTTGATGTCGTGGTGTATGGTAGGTTTAGCTGGGAGGACCAGCAGTTCAGTCTTTGAGAGGTTCAGCTGGAGGTGGTGTGCCTTCATCCATGTAGCTATGTCTGAGAGGCAATCCGAGATCCGTGCTGAAACCAAGGGGTCATCAGGTGGAAAGGACAGATAGAGCTGTGTGTCGTCTGCATAGCAGTGGTATGAGAAGCCATGCGAACGGATAATCTGTCCCAAGGAGGTGGTGTAGATGGCAAAGAGAAGGGGGCCCAGCACTGAGCCCTGGGGGACCCCTGTGGTGAGATGGTGAGGTGCAGATAGCTGACCAAGCCATGATAATGCTAAACGAAGGTCCCTGTGAGGTAGGATTCAAACCAGGAGAGAGCAGAGCCGGAGATTCCCATGTTAGCGAGTATAGAGAGAAGGATGGTATAATCCAACGCTATTGTGTGTTTCTCTATGGCAAAGCATGTTCATAATCCGGTTTTGAGATCCTAGCAAATTCCTGCATGGCATCCAATTCAAGGCTCACATTGCATCCCAATTTGTTCAACAAAGAAACACCTTTTTGCCTTTACTTTGTTCATGGCAATGCAGTAAAAAGTTGAGAATCATTATGAGTGCATACACCATAGGCGCACACAGGCTAACATGCAAACTCGGGTCAAGTCAGGTCAGATCAGTTCGTGTCACAGATATGGTGCGCAGAAAGGTCATTTTTCATCACTAAATAAAAAATGGCATTTATTTCCGTAAATCACACACCACATATTTCTGTAAATTGCTCAGACCCAGAGTATCCCGCCAACATGGCAATTATATTGCCCGATTCAGGATAGTCTGCTCTAGACACACATGAAATGCATGTAGAGCTATGAGCTTGCTGTGGTGAGATATATGTCAAAATATAAGATTTTTGATAATACGCTTTTTATATTTTAATTCTTTAAAAATCAAAATAAAATCAATGCTAGTACTAATACATGGAATTAGTCAGTTCTGGATAGCCTAGACTCTGCTGAAAAAAACAATATATAATATGTGTGTGGCACTTACAATGACCAGAATAAATCCTTATGAATAAAGGTAGTGAAAATGCCCTAAAAACAGCTTAGGGTTCTAAGGGTTAATAATTGATTTCATATTTATTTATTTCGTAAGTGACCATGGTATAAATGGGATAATGCCCTTCGATGCATCCATTATCAGAAATAAATGGACTTCGCAGAAGCTCCGCTTCGCATCGGACGGTTCACGCCTCCGCGTCGTTCATTTATTTCTGATAATGGACACCTTGTCGGGCATTATCCCTTACATACACGCTGTGCAAAAAACATTCTATTGTGTTCACTCTGTAGGAAATCATAGATGAGCCAAACAGATGAGCAGGTGTTGTGGTGTTCTACTCTAGGGTACTGTGATTGTTGTCATGGTAATTCATTTGTTGTATCTCTTACCCCTTTCTATCTCTCCTGTCCCCCATACTCTCCCTCTCTCTTTTGCTGTCCCTGTCTCTTTTCCACCCTCTGTTTCTTTCTACACCCCGATTCCTTCCTTGAATCCTCTGCCCCTTTCTCCTTCTGTCTTCTCCCTTTCTCCCCTTCCTATTCTTCTACCATTTCCTCTCCCTCTTCCATCTCTCCCTGAATCCCCCGTCGCCCCCTGCCCTCTCTCTCCCTCTCATTCCCTCATTCCCTTTCTTTCTCTCTCTCCCCTTCCTATTCTCTCTCTCTCTCTCTCTCTCTCTCTCCCCCTTCTACCCTCTCTCTCTCTCTCTCTCTCTCTCTCTCTCTCTCCTCTCTCTCTCCCCTCCCACCCCTCTCTCTCTCTCTCTCCCCTCCTACTCTCTCTCCCTCCTACCCTCTCTATCTCTCTCTCTCTCTCTCTCTCTCTCTCCCTCCTACCCTCTCACTCTCTATCTCTCTCTCTCTCTCTCCTACCCTCCCCTCCCCCATCTGCCCCCCACTTCTCTTCCTCCGTGTGCTGTAGGCATGGTGAACCTGCTGTGGTGGCTGTGCTGGTGCTGGCAGAACCGGCGCACGCTGCCCTACTGGTGGAAGTGCAGCCTGGTGGTGGTGCTGCTGCACGGCCTGGCCCTGCTGGAGCTGCTCGACTTCCCCCCACTCTTCTGGGTGCTGGACGCACACGCCGTCTGGCACCTCAGCACCGTGCCCGTCCACTTCCTCTTCTACAGGTCTGTGTGTGTGTCTTCTGTGTATGTGTGTCTTCTCTGTTCGTGTGTCGTGTGTGTGTGTGTGTGTGTGTGTGTGAGAGAGAAAAATAATTCTCCCCACTCGTCTAGGAGCTGGATGTGCACACGCCTTCTCTACAGGTGGTGGTATGTGTGTGTCTATGTGTTTGTATGTGTGTGTGCAACAGAAGTTCACGTTTCTAAGGGTTTTTGTGCCATCAAAATGATTTTGCAAATGTTATTTTAAGGTAAAAGGTGTTTGGTTGATTGATTGATTGATCCTTGTTCCCATAGTTTCCTGATTGATGACAGTCTGCACCTCCTCAACACAGAGAAGACAGGAGTCAAACTCGAGTAGGGGGAATCTCCACCTGCACCTTGTCCCCTCCTCACACACACCCAATCAGGCAAGCGGATGCCGGGATGGGAGGGCCCTCAGTCTCCATGGCGACCTGCATGACACTCCTCTCAGCCAAAATCCTGAGAAATGTTTCTCTCTCTCAACTCATGCCATTCTGCCCAGGAAGAAAAAGAAAAACAAACTTTTTTTTCAGATTAGGTTTGTTTTTTTTTCTTTTCCATTTTCAGTTTGAAACTTGATTGGTGTTTGCATTCACTGAGCTTTGCCTTGAAATAGGATAAATAGGTTTGAGGCTTTTGTTTGTACTTGTTTTCACATATTTTAACTTTGTCACAGACCTCACTCATGTTAAGCACGACTTCAGACTGGTGTAGGCTTATATGACCACACAACTCCCTCCCTCAGTCTTTGTTATGGCCAGATCTTTCTGTCAGGGAAGGAGGCCATTTTAACTGTGTGAATTCCTGCTGTAAGACCTTGAAGTTTTTTGGTGCGCTTTGAGGTTTTCAATAGCCCTGACACAATTAGTAGCAGTACCTGAATCAGACAGTAGAGGGCAGCATAGCATACTCACAAGGCGAGGAGGCCTGGGTGTAACAAGATTGATCATCTCTTGTTATACTTAGCACTTAGCTGCCTGTAGCAAGGACATGCTAATATGCTAACAGTTAGCATCTATCTCTCCAGGCTCATGCAGTGTTAATGGGGCCAAACAACTATTGCAGGAAACAGGTTGGAGAATTAGTGGGGTGTACCTGTGTAAGCAGTATTCGGGTCAGAAAGTGTTCTTCAGTATATACAGGCTTCACCACTTCCTTATGTGACATGATTGAATAGTTCTCTTTTTTTAATTTCTGATAGCGGCATGCTATAATCATGATTATCACTCAGTTGTCTTGAGTTCCATATTTTTGCTCTTGTGATTGTTTTTTCTTTTACTGTTTTATGACTTACAACCATAATGTGCTTTGTCTTTCATACTCTGGATTGAGTTTCAGCTTTTCAGCTTTTTGTTGTACTTCTTTTCTGTTCGTTTCTTCTCTGTTCTCTTTTCTATTTTTTGGGAATGTTTTGTTTGTGACAGTCTTATTTCTTTTTTCTCATGTGTACCAGGTTTGCCTTTTCAAACAACGGGGTGGAAGCAAGGAGACCCAGTATTCACTGATTCTAGCTGAGCTCTTGATCTTATGTGGGTCACCTTGCATCAACGTTAGACAGTATTTGGGGTGAGAGAGTGAGCATGTTAGAGATGAATCAGTGTGAAATGGAGGGAGGAAGGGAGGGTAAAAATAAAAAGGAAAAAGAAGAAGGAGGAAACAGGTTCCTCTTAAAGCCTTGGTGTGTGTGTGCGTACGTGTGTGTGTGTGTGTACGTACGTGTGTGTGCGTGTGTGTGCGTGTGTGTGTGTGTGGGTAATGGCGTGGCGGCGATGCGTGTGCGCAAATGCGCGTGTGTGCGTGCGTGTGTGTACGCGTGTGTGCGTGCGTGTGGTAACGCATCGCAGGCATGCGTGTGGTGTCGCGTGTTAGCGTCGTGACGTGTGTGATGTGACGTGTGTGCTGCAGTGTCCGTGTGTGTAATGCGGCGCAGTGCAGGCAGGTGGTGGTGTGCGCGTGCGCCACAGCGTCACAAAGTTCTGCATGTGTCTGTGATTGGCTCTTTTTTTGTACACAGGCATCTCTGCACTAACTGCCTGCTTTCTTAGCTATAATGCTGACATCTCTGGTGGTTTACTGAACAGAATGTCCACACTAACAATCAGTGTCTGCCTTACTTCCCCTGTCCTGCTTTGTCAAAAGCTTTATGTCCTCATCAGGTGTGTGTGTGTGTGTGTTTGTGTGTGCTCACAACGTTTCCCACCAAGTCTAACTAACTTATGCTTACTTTACCCCCCCACACACACACACACACTAAATGCTAACTGCCATCACACAATGCTGTGTTCTGTTGTCTGCCTTTGTTTATCTGTTTGTCTGCCTTGTCCAGTTTTGAAAGTCTCACACCAAGCCTTGCACAAATAAGAATAGTTTCTCCTCGAGAAGGATGTGTAACGGGAATGTGATGCTATTCGAAAATGTGATGCTATTGTTGAGTGCATGTGAGCGGTTTATTAGCGATGCAGTACTGCATTCAAATTTGTAAGTGATTGAAGTAGCCTGTTCAGCTTGACAATCTTAACATTTGGCTTTTGTGAATCATTCAATTCCCTTTTGTTATCAGAACATGCACCGTGGTCACAAGCTAAGTCTCGTACCACAATAGTGCCATAACTGTGTTTGCTTGAAGTGTGTGTGTGTGTGTGTGTTTGAGAGAGAGAAAGGATGCACAGAAGTGAGCCAGCTTAGTTTGCGTGAGGTCGGCTGACCCGGGAGTGCTTGCTATCCCGTGAATTCCTGAATGCAGTGCGTCAGACCTGTGTATGTGTGTGTGTGTGTGTGTGTGTGTGAGAGAGAGAGACAGACAGACAGAGTGTATGAGTGTGTGTAAATATAGCTTGTTTGAGAGGCTTAGAGTGGGAGAGTCGGAGCAAAAGTTAGAGCGAGGAAATTGGGTGGCGGGAGTGGGGAGCAGCAACACTATCAGAACTGCCATTTGACTGAAACTCATCACACTTACACGCACGCACGCACGCACGCACGCACGCACGCACGCGTGACTCATTTGTCTCGCCGCATGCCTGGAGTGGGTGGCAGTCCATCTCAAATCATTCCGCAGGGTTGCCTGTGTACATGGTGATGCTTTTCTCGTAATGGTGTATGGGAAGGCCAGCGGAGCTCAGATCACAAGCATGGCGTTGACTAGTTGTGATGGTGTGAGTTTAGTAGAGATTGCAGTTTGCAGTGAAGAGCCTGACTCTTGGTTGGTTGGTTGGTTAGGAAAATTGGCTAATCTTTTTGTCCATATCCTCTGTGTCCTTGCGGCATTTATCAAAAGCAAGATTTTAACATTTGTGGTGATGGTCCACTTGTAAACTTGTATAACATCCACTGAATATCACAACTACAACTACACCAACGCCATGCTTGCGATACAAATGCACTGGCCTCTTTGTGACTTGTGATTTTCTGGTATGTATTAATTTCATTGCCTTTCCATGTTAACGTGTCAAAGCCTCCTGTCAGCTAAAGTTGTATGGAAGTGACTTATGGGAGCTGTGGTCTTAAAAGTTATTTTGGATTTTCACAACCTCCTCCTTCCCCCAAAGCCAATGTGACTGTGGACTCCCAGTAGCTCCACACTGCCCCCTGCTGACTTAACACGCACCTACACCTCCAATCACTGAACCCTCTATGCCCTTCTGATGCACCTTTCACTCTCTTTCTCTGTCTTTCTGAATGCACCTCCCCTTTCTCCTCTACCACACCAAGTTGTGTTTAAAGAAAGCTTTAAGTGATGAACTAATTAAAAAATGTTATCTATAGCATGTGTCTGGTTTATTTATAATTCAGCTGTTTTGTGTCTACATATAAATACAGAGATGACTTCAGGGAATTCCCCATGGCAAAATATCCGTCTAGCCTCCACAAATCAGCTCTTATCAGTGGTGGTAGGCCTATTTGTTTTAAACTGAACTTCAACAATGCTTATTAGTAGTACTTTTCAGACAACATACATATGAACATGAATGTGTGTGAAAAAACAGTTAGTCAACACAAGTCTGTGAAACAGATTGGGCAACTCTTTTGGCCAAAGTTTTAGGTTTCCGTAAAAGAAGAGGTGTCTAGGTAACATTCAGAAAGGGAAATTATCTTGTCTTTGTTTCAGAAAAACAGCTCTTATTCAGAGATAGACAGGGAAAACAATATTGTACGGTCTTACAATCAACTTACCTTGGACTTGGGTCGAGTTTGGATGTCTAGAGAATTAGCCCAGACAAAGGGGATATCTTATTTAGGATGTTCTTTCCTCTGGGTTGTGTTTACTCGGCAGCCTCTCCCATCTGTTCCATCTGACTGCTTTTATCACGCTCCTCTGATCTTGCACAAAACTATGTTCATGGTAGATTTCCTCAATGAACTAGACCTATAGTCCCAGTGAACTTTACCTCAATGATGTATAAATACCAGCCTAGTCTATTTTAGATTTGTTCAGTGATGTGAATACCAGCCTTAGTCTACTTTTATTACCTCAGGTTTGTAAGGTTACAGTTGTTACATCAGTGGAATATGTAGGCTACAGTACCTGTAGTCTAATTTAGACCTGTGAGATCGGTGGCATTTGTACATTATTGATACTTGATATGATCTATGATCTTGATGCATATATGATCTATATGCAATGGTAATTCTTAGCATGCAGTGGTAATTCCTAGTCTCCTCTGCACTGTACCTTAAATGTTATTATACTACTGTAGCTGCTGTAGCTCTGTAGCTTAAATGTTAAAATGCTTAAATGTTAGCTTACGTGTTATTCTAATGCTGCAACTGTAGCTCTGTAACTTAAATATTAAAATGCTTAAATGTTAGCTTACGTGTTATTCCAATGCTGCAACTGTAGCTCTGTAACTTAAATATTAAAATGCTTAAATGTTATTCTATTGCTGTATGTCCCTAAGGATAAACGCATCTGCCAAATTAATAAATGAAAATGTAAATGGGCCTCTGGCCTATAGATCTGGTTTGGTTTGTTGCCACATTGGAATATGTATAGGCCTACAGCCTCACAGCTCTCCCCATTCACTGTTGAGCTGATTGGTTTAACTTTAAGGGGTGTTTAACTCTGTGTTTCAGTCAGCAGGTAGTCAGGGTGGGGTAGCTGTGGTGGAGGACTCTGGGTGACTGGGGCATGGGCCCATCCTGTCTCACTTTAGGCTTTGTTCTCTGGTGTAGGAACAACCCTGTGACCTTGTGAGGATAATCACTGATTGATGATCAGAGCTGAAGCTGTGAGAACTGAAGCATTGGAGTCAATGGAGAGTATAGACATGTCACTTGTTTCCCATCCACTCACTTTACCCTTTCTCTCTTTCTCATACACACGCTCGCACACACACACACACACACACACACACACATGAGTGGGCTAGGTCTCTTTTGCCTTCAGTGTCTTATTTCCCTTATTACTATTGAACCAATATCTTATTTCATTAGTTTGTAGGCCTACACAAACTCAAATAGAATGAAGGAAAGGAAAAGGAGAAAGAAAGTTGCTGTCCATATTATGGATTGGAGGAGGAGTGTGTGTATGTGTGTGTGTCTGTTGGGGGGTCGGATGGTTTCGGATGAATAGGCTTTATTCTTCTTCCTTCGCTTCCCCCTCCGCCGGCGCTGAAGGGGGGAAAGTGCCCTGTGAACTATGTCAGAAATGCACCGATGATATCTCCTTATTCCAAGCGCTTGAAAAACGCATGCGGAAAGTGCAACAATCAATAACCTATGTTAATGAAGTAACTAATTAGTTGCTGTAGCCCACATCATGGTCGAGCATGAGAAAATAACGAGGATGGGGGTAATTAATCTATTGGTGACACTGTTATAACGTCTGCTTAATGGCAAGTGATTCAATCACCAACTGCAATGACTGCATTTGACAGGTGACATACCATTGCTTGGGGCGCCAATACTCCTGGGTTTCATCGAGTTTTATTGAGTCCCCCTTATGTACGTTTGTGTAACGCAGTTTTACTAGTTAAGTAGAAACCATACATCCAGTATGACGCGTATTTTAAAAAGGGCGCTCAAATCTGCACACTCGCCTTGAGCAAGACAAGGCAGTAACGTCACTGGGTAAGTTGAGTGAGTAGTCCCCCCGTCCCGTTCGCCTAGTGACTTCTGACTGTAGGAGGGCAGTCATCGAAGTCTGCCGTCCGCAACTGCAAGTCCCCACCCCTGCTCTCGACGGGAACGCGCCTCCTATGACACACTCTACTACGAACGCAGTCAACACGCACGGACGGACTGACCCAGCTTTGCCAGGCGCACAGTCGAAATTCCAGGCAGGAAGTTGTGTTCTGGGACTTGGCGGAGAAAACAACCACTTGATCTTACATGCGGGGAGGATTTACAAGAAGAAACGTGTTGAAGAGCGGCACTTGAGTGGAATACGTTATACGTTACTGGAGGGAATATGGACTAATGTTGGTTGCGCTCGATGGAGGCGGCGAGAACTTTAGTGCTTCTCTGGGTTCTGATTTTTGGAGTTCCGCGAACGGCTGCCAAAGGTGGGTAACACTGATATGGGTCTCTGTCTTTAACGGAATTAACACGTAGTGATCTCAACAGTCACCCCAGTTCTTCACATATTTCTTACTAAGTATCTTTTTGAATGTGGAACGGCAAATTAAGTTGGATCTGAGCACTGTATGTCGCTTGGAACGACAATAGAGCACATTCCTGCAGCTGAAACGAGCCACCCCCTCGCCAGACTCGAGTTGTGAGTGAAAATTCATTAACCGACAGTCTCCAACGGACGAAATGCGTAATTGTAATAGGCCTACGTGGAACAATTTGTCGATTTCTTAAATTTGACTCGCACAATATGAGAACAGAAGAAATGGAGGGTGATTGTTAACCACCACGCATGGAGTTTAAAACAGTCACTTCCAAGTAGCCTAAGCTTTGGAACCTGCTTTGCAACTTGGTTTTACAATAGTACTTAAAACAACTCCCTCATTGTATCCGTTGTAGTGGTTGCTTAACATGGTAAACAAACACCTGTTCAGCACCTCAGTCTAAAGAAAATTCTTACAGCTGTCATCTGTGTTGTCCACACACCAGCTAGACTGACCAACATCTACAGGGCCAGCAACTGAGACCCCTTGAAGGAAATGTAGAATCACTTCTTCTTGGGGACTGCAATTAACTATTAATAGAGGATTAATTGATCAGTTGTTTGAACAATAAAACAGTGAAAAAAAATCAATGTTTCCCAAGATCACATCTTCAAATGCCTTGTTTTGTCCACACATTAAAAATATTTAGTTTACTGTAACAGAGGAGTAAGTAGGCCTAAAGATTTAAAGACTGACTGTAAGAAGCTGTAATCAGAGAACTTTGAGGCATTGTCCTTTAAATGTTACAAATTGATGAATTGGTTATCAAAATAGTTGGCCGTTAATTTAGTCGTAGTTTACAACTAATCGAGTTATTGAGTAATTGTTGCAACCCTACTTTTTATAAGTTAAACGAAAATAGTCTTTGGACTTTGCAATGAGAGAGAAATGCAAAAATGCCATAAAATCTACGTAAATATATGAAAATAGGGTCTAGATCCAAAAGCACTATCCTTAAAAGAGACTTGTCTCAGAACATTAGGCCAACACAATGGGTCAAACAACTGGTCTAGATACAGTTTCTTCAACAGCAAACACTGTGGAGTTTCTTCATTGTGTGTCTTACATCAGAGCCTGCCAGTGCACCTGTTCCAGGTGTTATCGATACCACTTTTGTGTTACAGGTTACCTAAAATCACATAAATCAGATCTTATGTATGTTTATTGATAACTGCTCGTTGGCATTGTGGTTGTTCTGAGAGGCAGACTTAATGTCTATGTGAGGAGTGCTGCATGGTCAACCACCTGATTCTCATAAAGACAAGGAAAATAAAATAAGTTAAATCTAATACCCCTCACACACACACACACACACACACACACACACACACACACACACACATACACATACGCACACACACACAGTCACACACATACAAACACACCCTGTTCAGTTCAACAGAAGATATTCCAAAGGTCGATGTCTGAAGTTTTATGCATAACTGACATGGTTTCTTAATTGACAGGGGGGAACACAGTTCCTTGTGTGTGTGTGTGTGTGTGTGTGTGTGTGTGTGTGTGTGTGTGTGTGTGTGTGTGTGTGTGTGTGTATCCACGAGATATTTAATTTTTTCTGATGTAAAAAATCATTCCCTCTCTTCAGCAGATCTTGTAACTCATTAGGCTGGTGGCAAAACATTGATGAAGTCAAGTGTTGATTCTGGTGTGTCAGGCTTCAGCTTTGCTTGGTTTTATTAGAAGTTCAGTTAGCCAGATGTATTCCTACGTGACCCAGGGCAGGTCTCCTCCAGACAGGAGTACTGAAAGATTTCAGAAATCATTCAGGAAGATGAATATACCATGGTGTATTGTACACGATACTGTATGTATGTTGAACAGTATGCATGCATACACACACATGCATGCACGCAGACTGGGCACACACACACACACACACACACACACACACACACACATTCATATGAGAACAAATATTTGCCATATTACTGTGATAAACAGTGGATTACATGTTTTGCATGTGGAATGACTCCATGATTCAGTATGCTTAAAATTGAAATTGTGGCCCAATAACTGTTGTTGTTGTTGACATGCTCTTGCAGAACAAAAACAGTCTCTGCAACAACAAAGTGTTGTGTGTGCTGCTGGTCTGACATGACTCTGCCTCTCCAGGCACCAAAACAAGAAGTCTCACTGGAATTTCAAGTCTGCTGCTGGCTCTGATAAAAGATAGCAAAGATCGCAGATACAGAGGTGTAGGCAGAGACACAGTGAAACTTCACTCCTGCTGTGTGAGAAATGAAGTTTAGATGGAGGAGATAAGAGCTTCTCCAGCTTGTACCCACCTCAGAAATAAACACCATGTGCTGCAGTAGATTTAGTTACAGTAATATGATTGAAGTTGAGGATTAAATTGTATAGGTAGCACACATTTACAAAAAGTGACTTATATGAGACTTATTTGAGACCAGTATGAGAGTAATACATCATTGAATCCAAAGGAAAAATATATATTGTAAATATTTGTTGTTATAGTAATTACTGTTATAATGGCAATGTAATAATTATATAGAGGTAATAATACTTACATTGTTTGTTTTCTGATGGGAGGGAGGCTATTCAGTAATAAAACATAATAATACATTTTGTTAGAGCACTTTTATAGATACGCCAAGTCACTTTACATGCAAGTTAAAACAGGTTAACACAACCATACAGAAAAACAATAAGTACATGAAATGCAATGGAACATCATATTATGGATGTAGTAGCATTAGTGACTTGCAGTGTGTGAAGTTGTGAACAGTGTTGTGTTTTTGTGCTAAGATGCATGTAGGGAACCACTAATGTGACAACCACAAAGCCAGAGATAGACCTGCATGCTGTCAGCTTATAAGTATGTCTGTGTGAGACAGTGAACATGTGTGTGTGTGTGTGTGTGTGTGTGTGTGTGTGTGTGTGTGTGTGTGTGTGTGTGTGTGTGTGTGTGTGTGCAGTATATGAAATTCACCATGTAGAAACCAATCTGCGGGTTTGGTGAATGTATATTTGGTGACCATGGTACCAGCTGTGACATCAATAGATTGGGACCTTTAGTGTTACTGTTGTACCTTGTAAATACCATTGACAGTAAAAGAAATGAAAAAAGAAATGGACAGAGCCATTCCGAAGGACAAGTCATTCCGAAGGACAAGTGAAGCCAATTTGAACCAGTTTGCTGTTGGTCTACGAAATGCCGTGCATCCTCAGTGTCAGTCGAGTGTGAAACACTTGACGTTGAGCAACGGACTGAAACACAGTAAGAAAATTGATAGTACGCAGAGTGTTCCGAGTTTAAGTGTAGCCTATGGTAGGTGATTTGTTTGTTTTTTTGGACAGTTTGATGTCTGTACTGAGCATCACCTCCCAATGTGGGTTACTGGCTCACCCAGGTAACTTAAATCTGTAAAAGAACACTGCACATTAGAGATCAGTGGTTACTCCTGAATTCACTGATCTCCAATCAACACGTTACTTTAGAAACTAGCTGCTCAGTGCAGTGTTCTTTTACAGACGGTTACTCAGGTTAGCCAGTTGCCTCACTCTGTAGTAAGGCCCTCTGAGAAACAGGAACTATGATGGTAGGTGTATCGATATGTAATGTATGTATCCATTAGCGTGTCGATGGATACCACTGATTCTATCTGACCTGTCAGTGGTTTGGTATGTACCGTACCGTATATTAGGTCATGGTGTCTTGTGTGTGTGTGTGTGTGTGTGTGTGTGTGTGTGTGTGTGTGTGTGTGTGTGTGTGTGTGTGTGTGCATGGATGTGCCTACAGCTTGCCTTGCTGCTACCTATCAGTGTATTGTTGTGTTTTTTGGTAGAATTAAATCCTCTTCACACTCCTGATGCACTCGACTGGTATATATCCGGTTCTTCCTGTCGGTTGAGCAATACTCGTTTGTTCCCTGAGTGTGTGTGTTAGAGAGAGAGAGAGAGAAAGAAAGAGAGACAGAGAGTGTGAGAGAGAGAGGAATGTACAGAGGTCTGGAGCACAGAGTTCTCTACTAGGGGGCAAAGTGCCTGTGGTGGTGTAAGTTAATGTGAGAGAGGAATCCTGCAACAATTGGAAGAACACCCTGGAGCTACTGCAGAGTAATGTCAAATCTTGAGTTTCGCATTTTTCATTGTGTGCAGTGAAGTATAAAGGAGATTTAGAGACGTCATTAAGCATTTAGGTTTAATTCCAGTCTTGTGGATTTGTAGGTGCCTTTAGGTTTAATTCCAGTCTCGTGGATTTTGAGGTGGAATTTTCACCGATAAAAGAATCAGTACATGTGTTCTGCACAAAACAAATACAATAACAAAACAAATAGGGGTGAAATGTATAGTGCAAGCTATAAGATAAAGATGTATAGATTAGATGTGTGTGGCTCTGGCTGTGTCTTTGGTGCCACAGAGAACTGTGGCTTGATATGTTCCTGAGATTGAATCATTTGGTTAGCCAAGCAAAGCTATCAGATTGGGATGGGTCAGTCTGGATGGGTCCATGGATGAAATGGCCTGCAAAGGCATGGGTAAACACAATCTGCCCAAGTGACTTAGTAAACAACAGACACACAAACACACACACACACACACACACACACACACAGAGAGTGCCCCATTTCCTGCCTGGCTATTTGCCACACACAGGTGTGGCCAGGTTTGCTTGCACAGCCACTTGCAGGGCAGGTTTAGGTCATCAGTTCATACGTGGGTGGTTGACGTTTTAGGCCGAAAAAAAG
Source organism: Alosa alosa (assembly GCF_017589495.1). Taxonomy (NCBI): domain Eukaryota; kingdom Metazoa; phylum Chordata; class Actinopteri; order Clupeiformes; family Clupeidae; genus Alosa; species Alosa alosa. The sequence continues at coordinate 6,324,219 of NC_063210.1, forward strand.
TTTTTGAAAAAAGATTCAGATATTAGGCTTGGAAATCACTTAGTCTTGTTGTACTGACCCTTCCATTCCCAAAAATATGTTTGGTCTTTTAGATTTTGTGTTGAAATTCATATTTATTCACTAATTAGTTGTGGTAGTGACTAAAATTGTCATATGGTGTGACATGAAAGTTATTGTGTGTAAAATTATAATGGGGTATTTTGTTTTTAATGTGAGCAATGTATTATAATCTTCTATCATTACTTCATCAAGATCCAGCATTTCCTTGTACAAATTTATTACATTTTACAGTGTATTTCTTCATCAATACACAGAGTAAGGCGTATGTCCTCAATCTTTCAATAAACGTCATACTCATTTTGACATACCTTGATATAAAAGAAAGAAAATGCTTGTGACTTTTGCTGACCCTATTTTCTATCTGTTCCATTGAGATTTGTATGATTTAGACCCCAAAAGCCTTTTTATTTTCAGAATTTCTTGATTTCACACCAAATGATATGGTGTCACACCATATGATAAATAACACCACATAACAATCTGTTAATACAAAAATGTGTATTATATGTATTTAACAAGCAACAAAAGACAGTTTAAGACAGGTATATCATGTAAAGGTTCACTTTCAGAAACCACAACTATGTAAAACAGAATGCCACCAAATATTGTATAGCTCTTGGGTTCCCTGAGTTTTTCTCTTCTCAATGGTGGGCTTCAATCTGAATGTTTGTAGTTCCCCTTTGAGTTTATTCTCTTTATATCTGTTAAAAGACAAATTCAAAAATGTATTCAGATAATTTCAAAACTTTTCCTGCATTATAATCAGATTAAATTGTTGCAATTACTTATAGTGCTAAAGACAACATAAATATTACTGTTTTCTTTAACACCAGAATTTATTTTCTCAGGCTACTATTGATATTTAGAATGTCAAATATGTATCTTTTGTATCCAAGGCTGTAGAGTGAGTGAGTGAGTGTGTGTGAGGGTGATTTCTGTGTTTTATGTGTGTGTGATTTGCAATACATGCAATAGTTGGACATCTTAAAAATAAATGGTAAATCATGTTAAATATGTCAAAATATATATTACACTTAATTATAAGTTAAACATATGTATGAAAAAACATTATTTATGTAGGAAAATGCAGTTTCTATCATACAGTATGACAAATAAACCATATGGTGTGACGAGAAAACCCGGTCACACTATATGATATGGGGTCACACCATATGAGGTTTCATGTACTTAGCATGACATTAAGCAATGTGCTTTTATGCTAACATTCTAAAACCATGCTAACTGCAATATGACAATATAGTTTTAAAGGTAATATTGACTGAAAAGTAATTTTATTTGGGCATTTTTGTGTAAATTGACAGTCATTGCCAGGCCAACTTTTGTGTGGGTTTTTTTGTGTTGTCGCTCGGACTGATTTTCAAACGGTGGTGGTTTAACTGTAGCAAGATAAGCACTTTCTCCATGGTAGACTTGGAATGTGTGTGTGTGTGTGTGTACTTTTTACTACCAAGCACCCCCAATAACTCCACAATGTTACCACAGAAACCATTTGGCGTGTGGCTAGCTTTCCAAGCCAGGTTGCCAGGACACCAAGCAATTGAGTGGTGTCTAGCGAGCATTAGCGGGAATTAGCGTCTGCGCTAGCAGCCACCGGGGCCTCCATGAGTCTTCTGTGTTGTTTGGGTGTCAGCAACACTGCTTTGTGGAGCTCTGACACATACATAACACATAACACTTGTTCCTGTCTGGGGGAAGGATACAGACACACTCACACACAGTGTGTGTATGTGTGTGTGTGTGTGAGAGAGAGTGTGAGAGACAGAGAGAAAGAGAGGGATACAGACACACACTCACACACAGTGCGAGAGAGGGAGGAATGGGGGTGGGTAGGAAAGGGTTTCTATTCAAGGCCACCAGCCGGCCTATCCACACACACACACACACACACACACACACACACACTCAGATTCCCCATGGAAGTGAGATTTGCAGGGGCAGGCCTATATAAAGAGTGAGGGGCAGAGGACTGCAGCAGGAGAGGCTTTTAACAGGGGGAACACAGGCACGGCTGTTCTGGCATTCAGTAAAGACACACACACACACATACAGAAATAGACAGGCAAATATACAAAATACTTATACTCAGAAATATAAACAGACACACATATGGAAAACAGACAAATATGAAGACAAACACATAGATAAACAGAAACACATTGACGGATAAATGACACACACACACAGACAAACCCAACACACTACACTGACACACACACAGTCCTACTCTCAAAGCTTGTATTCAGTCATTCTCGCTGACATCTTAGGTAAGAGCACCTTTGGAACATTATGAAGTAAGAACTTAAGGTTGCCTTCACACTTGGTCCGTTTAACTGGACTGAATGTGATTAGTCCCCCCTTAGCCCTGACCCAGCTGGTCCAAGGCCCTCTGTAGAGTATCGGTAAATATAGGTCAGGATGTCACACCGACTTACACACACACACACACACTAGGGGTGTAACAGTACGCAAAAATCATAGTTCGGTGTGTACCTCGGTTTTGAAGTCAGGTTCGATTAATTTTTGGTACAGTGTGCCTGTAGGTACTGCTAACTTAATTCACTGACAATATTTTTGATGAGTAATGGGAATAGTATTTGGTGTCAAATGTACTTTGATGTTAACTGACAAAACTGACATTGTTTGTTAATTGAAGTGTTTGTGTGGGAACTCGAATTTGAAACATGGTCCGCAAGCAAAAGAGCCTACTGATTACTAAAGACTACATTTGGTACATTCAGTATGCATCTGTATTGAACCTAACGTCCTGTACCTGTAAATGGTTCGGTTCGAATAACGTGCACCTTTACGCACACCGCTAATACACACACACACACACACATACACACACACACAAACACACTCAAAGAGAGAGAGAAAGACAAACTCATATACATGTGTGTGGTGACACACACACTCACACACACACACACACACACATTTAAGTCAGAGTTATAAATGCTCTTGAGTGAACTGCAGAGATACCTTTCACATTAGACACACACACACACTCATAAATGATAAGAACTCTATCTCCTGGTTCCGTCCATCTGGCTGATGGGACACAGAGGCATTTCCTGTGTGCAGCTCTGCTTGGGAAAAAATGGGGAAGGTGATACAGGCCTGGGGGGAGGTGTGTGTGTGTGTATGAGAGAGAGTGTGTGTGAGAGAGAGAGAGGGGGGGGAGAGAGAGAGACACCTGATCAAAACATTTATACTCCATGGAGGGTTTCTGTATGTGTGTTTTTGTGTGTGAGAGATAGAGAAAGAAAAAGAGAGGCAGTGAGAAGGGTTGTGTATAACTGTATAACTGATCCCTGATCTTTGTGTGTGTGTGTGTGTGTGTGTGTGTGTGTGTGTGTGTGTGTCTGTCGGTGTGTGTCTGTCTGTGTGTGTGTGTGTGTGTGCAGTATGTCTGGGCACAGATATGAAGACGTCTCTGCTGTCCAGTCAGGAGAATCACTATAAGATACTCAGGCAGCTCTACACCAACTGCCGCATCGTCCACGGCAACCTGGAGATCACACATCTGCGTGGCAACCCAGACCTCTCCTTCCTCCAGGTCAGATAAGAACTAACTGGGATTTGAAGTGTTGCCCATACCGAAGTCACTAACCTAAATGTGTACCATAACGTGTTAGTATGTATGAAGCAAAGTGGATACAAGGGAACACCAGAGGTGCGTTCAAATTCCTTGAACAGAGGCGAAGATGTTTGTATGAACAGATACATTTGAACGATTTTGTGTAGCACTACGCACTAAGATCTTTGATGGTAACTCTCCGTCCCACTCCCAACATGTTAGGGGAGAACTACCTCCTTAAACTCTTTGCAAACGTTCGCCTATGTTTTTGCGAATTTAAACGCACCTCACATTACCTCCCAGGGCTGGACCAGCCCACGCAATGTCTCCTTGGATGAGCCCTGTGTGTGGAGCTCCTTAGAGTTCAGGAAAAAAGGAAAAAAGAAAAAGGGCCCCCAAAAAAATACGTCCAAATCGGGAGAAGGGCAAAAATCCCTCCGGAGTGTCCAGGCTGTGAACACAGATAGTGTTGGGCTCTTCGGATGTGCAGACTGAATCGTCCACCATTAAGTTACTTCATGGCTGCATGTAGCTAGCCAGTAGCCACCAGGTCAAAGAAGCCAGTGACTGTCCCGTTGTGTGTGAGGTGTGTTTGTGAAAGTGCACAGTCTACCTACAGTGCAAGTCACAGGGAATACACCCTAACTGTGTATTTGTGTGTTTATGTGTGTATGTGTGTGTGTGTAGAATATCGTGGAAGTGCAGGGCTATGTGCTAGTGTATAACGTGTCAGTGGGTGTGATTCCTCTGGAGAATCTACGCATCATCCGAGGCAGTCAGCTCTTCAACACCAGCTACTCACTGGCCGTCCTGGAGAACACCCTACTCATCCAACTGAATCTGCGCAGCCTCACAGGTGTGTGTATATGTGTGTGTATATGTGTGTGTGTATGTGTGTGTGTGTGTGTAATAGCCCAGTATAGAGCCATGCTGATTCCCTCTGTGCTTCTCTCCTCGATCGCCTCTCAGAGATCCTGTTGGGTGGCGTTGACATCCAGAGGAACCCGAACCTCTGCTACCCCGACCCCGGCCTCATAGATTGGGACGACACCCTGGACACAAAGAACAAGTACAGAACATTGCGACACCTGCAGCCAGTGCCAGCAACCAGCTGTGAGTGTGTGTGTGTGTGTGTGTGTGTGTGTGTGTGTGCGTATGAGTTTCTCTCTAGGTGTTTAGTTATATGCATGTACACCTTTTTACAAAATATTTTATTGTGTGTGTGTGTGTGTGTCTGTGTGTGTGTAAGTAAACTGTCTGTAAGACTATATTATTTATCTTGACTACCAGGTCCAGGCTGTGCCTCCAGTTGTGGACCAAAAGGATGCTGGGGAAGCACGGAAAATGACTGCCAAATATGTAAGCCCTGTGTGTGTGTGTGTGTGTGTGTGTGTGCGTGTGTGCGTGCGTGCGTGCGTGCGTGTGCCAAGAATGTGTGAGTTTGTCTGCCAATCTGTTTGTCTACATTTTTTATTTGTGTGTGCCAATTGTTCCTGATTTCTTGCCCTTATGTTTTCCATGTTAGACATTTTGTCTGCCTGATGTCTTTGCTTGTTTTGTGTCAGTTCGTCTCTATGTGTACCCATCTTAATGTCTAAGCGCTTGCTTGTCTGTCTTTCTTGTCTGTCTCTCTCTCTGCCTCTCTGTATCTCTCTCTCTCTCTCTTTCTCTCTCTATTTCTCTCTCTCTCTCTATCAGTGGAAACATATGACCATCCTGTGAGCAGGTCTGAGCTCTAACAAATGCTATTTCCCTTACTCATGATGAAGCTCACACTGTCTCTTTTTATCTCTATTTGTCCATTTTTATTCCACCTCTGTCCTTCTGTCTCATAGTGTGTGTTTTTATTCCATCTCTCTCCCTCTGTCTCATAGTGTCTCTGTGGCTCATATGCATTTTTGGGGGTTTCAAGATACAGTGTTTAACTACCTTAAGCATATGTTTGATGCATTAGGCCTACCTCTTACAAATAGACAACTAGTTCAGTGCCTGTTCAGACATGCTATTCGTGTAAAAAAACAACTTAGCCCAATTACATGCCCGCAGGTAGGCCAGCTTTAAAAATAGGATAGGGAAAAACTTTATTCCAGCTAAGCATTCAATAATGAATACTGAATATTATATTATAATACATTATAATAAATGTGCAGTGAGCAGAATTTAAGCATGGCTGCATGATGACATAAGCCTAACAGCTGTTTTGAGTTAATGCTATATGTTTAGCCTATTGAATAACTTGAGGATAGAAATGACCAATTATATTGTGGAATGATGCATCAGAAATTTGCAATGATATGACTCAAAAACAATCTCTGGTAGCCTATAAGTGACTGACCAAGTTTGCACTGCACGAGTAAGTGCAAACTTGGCACTGCACTTACTCGTGCCCGTAGCAAGACACCTGCCAAGTTTGCAATCAATCAGACAAACGGTTTGAGAGATATGCGAATGACAGACAGAGAGGCAGACATTCCTGTAATTTATAGAAGATAGATAGATAGATAGATAGATAGATAGATGTGTTACTTAAAGGTGCAGTCAGCGACCAGCGTGCGCAGGAAGTCACTTTTGTTTGTGTTTATGTTTATATTTAAATTTATTAGCAGACGCTTTTGTCCAAAACAATGTACAGTATATTTTAACCAAAGACCAAATGAAACATGCCAGAGAGGTAGTCACCCCTACCTTCAGTATTTCCATAGAAACTCTACGCAGGGTTCCATTTTTGTTTGTGCCCCCACTTTGTTTGTTTGTAGTTTTCGGAGCCTGGGCTGCCTACAGAGACCGGGTTTTTTATTACAGTGTAGCCTACTCACTCAGAAAAAATATTTTTCTACTAATTAGGCTAATTGTTTACATGGGTAACGAAATTGTTATTGTTTTGTAGTGTGAACAAAGTGATGTAAATATACTGGATTGAACTGATTATATATATATAATGTATGTGAATGATGTAAAGGATCTCTCTCCCTCTCTCCCTCCCTCTCCCTCTCCCTCTGTAGTAACTCATGTGCATTGTCAGGGTTGTCCGCGTTGTAAAGGTGATAGGTCTAGTGACTGTTGCCACATACAGTGTGCTGCTGGCTGTACTGGGCCCAGAGACACAGACTGCTTTGTGAGTAGACACACATGCATACACACACACACACACACACATGCGCGCACACACACACACACACACACACACACACACACACACACACACACACACACACACACACACACACACACACACACACACACACACACACACACACACACACACACACACACACACACACACACACACACACACACACACTGTAATAGTCCCACAATAGTCCCCTTTTTGACTGTTTTTAGCAAGATTAGAACAACCCACTGTTTCTGTCCCTCCCTGAAGGTGTGTCGTCACTTTAACAACAATGGCACCTGTAGGGAGAGCTGCCCCCCTCCCACCATCTATGACCCCAATACCTACCAGTCCAAGCCCAACCCAAACAAGAGGCTCAACTTCGGTGCCACCTGCGTCAAGACCTGCCCATGTAAGCACCACTGCATCTATCTATCTATGTATCTGTCTATCTATCTATCTATCTATCTATCTATCTACAGTATCTATCTATCTATCTATCTATCTATCTATCTATCTATCCATCCATCCATCTATCAATCTATCTGTCTATCAAGAGGCTCAGCTTTAGGGTCGCCTGCATAAAGACATGCATGTTACATCTTCACACCTCTTTTATTTTCTCAGTGACTGACTGTCTATTTTCTGTTTACACGTACACAGCTCATTCTATGTATTTCTTCCTTCCTTCCTTCCTTTCTTTCTTTCTTTCTTTCTTTCCTATTCTCCCCTCATATTGTAAGTCCCATCTAAATTTGCCTCTTGAATCTAATGTCTTTCTTAAGACAATCTCAGCGTTGCTGATATAATTTTGCATATATATTCTATATGGGTGTTTGTTCATTCTTAAGGGACTTATTTTACAGTTTTAGTCTTAGTCTTACAGTCTTACTCGCTTTAGTGCATTTCTCAGATCAGAATTGAATTCTCAAAACTGCCTGTTCAGAGTACTGTTACTGAATTTTGATTATCTTGTTCATAGCAGTGGCACAGGAATAATTCTGATGGCACTGACATGTTGATTGGCATAAATATTTGCTTTTGAGACATAAACTAAGCATTTTGAAAAGTGTTTTTGCAGGTAATCCACTGTGTGGTGCAGTGAATTTGATTTGAGAAATGCACAAAAGCGACAGAATATTTTTTTTGTGGTTAAACTTAAACATGTTTTATCCATTATCTGTTCTAACTTCACCCCCTCTCTCTCTCTCACCCGCCCGCTCACTCACTCACTCACACACACACACACACACACACACACACACACACACACACACACACACACACACACAGATAACTATCTAGCCATGGATGTGGCCTGCACACTCTATTGCCCCCAGGACAACCAGGAAGTTATCATTCCACAGCCGGGTGGTCCAGAGATACAGAAATGTGAAAAATGTGAAAACTGCCACAAAGGTGAGTAGGAAAGAAACCTGTGCATTATTCTATTTGTTTGTTTGTGTATGTGTGTGTATGTGTGTTTGTGTGTGTGTGTGTGTGTGCTTGTGTATGTGTGTGTGTGTGTGTGTGTGTGTGTGTGTGTGTGTGTTTGTGCACATTAACCAAGTTCTCATCTACTCCTTCAGTGTGCCAGGGGCTGGGTATGGGCTCTCTTCAGGGGGTGTCTGCTGTGAACTCCTCCAACATCGACCTCTTCCTTAACTGCAAGAAAATCTACGGCAGCCTGTCCTTCCTCAGCCAGTCTTTCCAGGGGTGAGTAGATCTGCTAAACAACCAGAACAGCTTAAAGGGGTGGTTCAGGATTTTGGACATAGGACCTCATTTCCAAGTTAGCAAGTGTGATATTTACAGTGGAGGCCGTTTTCAACACGTTTCATCCAGTCCTTCTAGTTGCAGAGTTTACAGGTGCTAGGCTAATGCAAGTCATCGGTATGTGTTAGCCTGCCACTAAAAACAGTCTTACCCACTCCACAGTACACCCAAGGCAAATAAATTATAACGGCAGACTATCGATTTTGTTTTCTTTATAACAATAAAAACTTTGAAACATATCCACTCTCTTGCAATCAACCCCCTCCACACACAATATTGTGTAACTTTGTAGTTTTGAAATAGCTGTCCCACATAGAAAATAGTGATGCCCTCTATATTGTTCATTAGAAATACCTACAGAGTAAATTGTCATAACAAGACAAAACAGTTTGACTGTCTTGACATAAACAATGTCCGAAGAACTTGTCATTTTGATTGCACTGACAGTTTCATTGGTAGAAATACTTGCTTTTGAGACATAGACAAAGCATTTTGAGCAAGAAACCCGATTTTGCAGGTAATCGGGTGCTGTTTGAATTTCTTGAATTTCCCCTAGGGATCAATAAAGTATCTATCTATCTATCTTTGCATTAATTGTTTTTAAAAATGCACTGATGAACTGTGAACTGTTGTGCAAATGTTAATGATGATTCGAGAAATGCACCAAATCGATTAACCCGCATTCCAAGACATTCACAGACAGATATTGCTATGAGAGAAATATCTTATATTTTAGCATTATTCTCTTATGTCAACATGACTGCGAAGGTGATGATGTATGTACAAATGTTTTCTTCCTGATCCAGAGACCCAGGGTCCAATCTGTCAGGCCTTCTCCCAGCCCAGCTGGAGGTGTTCAGGAATCTAGAGGAGATCACAGGTGTTGTACATTGATAACACCTATGTTTCACATACATACATACATACATACATAAATACATACATACATATACTACACACATATGCACATACATGTATGCATGTGTGTATCTGTTTATATTTACATTTTTGTATTACAGTGTGACAAACTGTGCAGTGTTACATAGTGTGTACTCACATGTGTGTCTGTGTGTGTTTCAGGATATTTGTACATCGAGGACTGGCCAGCAAATATGCAAAATCTGAGTGTGTTTGAGAATCTGAAATTGATCCGAGGAAGGATGCTTTACAAGTAAGAACACTTCTCCGTGTCCTGGCTGTCTGTTTGTCTTTCTGTTTGTCTGCCTGCTTGGATTTTCGTTAGCACACCTCTCAGCAGAATGCCAGAATGCCAGTGCACACACATTGAAAGCTGAATAAGTTATGATGAATATGCATATACTGTGAGTATATAAAGAAATGTCCCAGTTCCCTCCCTACACACAGCAGTGCATGCATTTAGGACCACATCACATTGCAGGTTCTGACAGCTTCCCCAGGCTGTCCTAGTGCTGGTGTCTGCATCCTTCTCACCGCTCCGTTTCCACATTCCCACGCTGACCTGTGCACAAGGCAGTCTGCTTATCACTTTATCTGCCTCATAATTGCTTGTCACGTCTCGTTCTCTATCTCTCTCTCTCTCTCTGTTTCTCTCTGTGTTTTCCGGCGTGTCTTATTGTTTATCTGTGAGTCTCTTCCACTGGTGGTAAAAGTTAATGATTGTTCTTTGTACTGGATGGACTCTTCCACAGAGGTGTGGCTCTTACTGGGAAGTATTGGTGTGTTGTATGTGTGAGGTGTGTGTGTGTGTGTGTGTGTGTGTGTGTGTGTTTTGTGTGTGTGTGTGTGTGTGGGTGTGGCTAGGTGGGTAAGAAAGAGAAAGAGAGAGTGTGTGTGTATGCCTGTATGTGCATTTATTAGTAAGTGTGTTTGTGTCTGTGTGTGCTCAACACGTGTAAGTGTGTGTGTATGCGTGTGTGTGTTTGTGTATGTGTACTCGGCATGTGTGTGGGTGTGTGTACTCGGCATGTGTGTGGGTGTGTGTACTCTGCTTGTGTATGTGTGTGTTTGTGTTTGTGTGTGTTGATGCGTCAAGAGTGAATCCAGCAGGTGCCACAGTGACACGCGCCTCACTTATGCTGCTAATCCTGAGGACTGTTTTCGCTTTGAGATTTCTCTTCCTCGATCGCTCCTGTCACATTCTGCTGCTGCACCCCCACACACACAGCAAACCCCCAGCAGACATTCCTCAGACTCACACACATGCATATACAACATAACACAAAATATAACACACACACACACACACACACATACTATGCATATGTTACAGACATGCACCGTGCCATGCTGTATATGTTCTAAGATAGGTGACATTGTACACGCCTGCACACGGTTCAACCTCTTGCTGTTTCTGTGACCAGCAATCCCATCATTTCCCTCACGGGATCAAAAGAGTATATATGGTTATATCTCACCTTTGTTTTGGCTTTATGCTTCCTGCTCTCTGACACCATCTTCTCCCTTGAACCAACTAATGCCCTCTCTGCATTCAATATAGGGTCCAATGAAGTGTTTAACCCACATGGTTCCTCTCCTCTGTACATATAGGGGCCTTATTTGTCCTTCCAGAATGCAAATAGGTGTCCCATCCTTCCTCTCAAGTGTAGGAACCCAGGATGGTCCTCTTCCATCACTGAAGTGCTTAACCCTGTGGCTTCCTCTCTGGTCTCTGCCTGCAGGAGTGTGCTATCTCTGGGGGTCCAGTCGCTGCACATTGAGTCTCTGGGTTTGCGTTCGCTCGAGCGCATCAACGGTGGCCTGGTCCTGATCTCCGATAACCCCCAGCTGTGCTACACGCACTCCGTGCCCTGGAACGCCATCCTCACACCCGTGCAGAGCAGCATCGCCAGCATCATCAGCAACGGCAATAGAGATCTGCAGACCTGTGGTAGGAGGCTCTGTCTCTGACACGCGTTCACACACACACACACACACACACACACACACACACACACACACACACACACACACACACACACACACACACACACACATACACACACATACATCTGCAGTATGAGCTGCATACTGTCACAGTTCTTTTACACACAAATGCAGACACACACACACACACACACACACACACACACACACACACACACACACACACACACACACACACACACACACACACACACACACACACACACACACACACACACACATACACCCACACCCACATCTGCAGTATGAGATACTGTCACACACAAATGCAGACACACACACACACACACACACACTCACACACACACACTCATAGTCATCACTCTCAGTATTGTAAAGCATTGTAGTGCAGTGCTATATTAATACTCTGTTGTCCGGTTTCTCTTCCTGTCCCACTTGGCCGTCCTCAGAGGCGGAGGGTCACGTCTGCCATCCCCTGTGTGGCACAGGAGGGTGCTGGGGCTCAGGCCCGGACCAGTGTGTGGAGTGTGTGTCGTTTCAGCGCGGGACGGAGTGTGTCGAGGAGTGTAACATCCTGGAGGGGTGAGAACAAACAAGAGTCACAGACAGTATACACACTCACTGACATATTATAACATCCTGCAAGAGGAACGAGGAAGAGAGTCACATGCACGCAAACATTGTTGTGCTTGTTGAATATCCAGCAGACATCATATTACACTCACAGAAACACACATACACACACACACACACACACACACACACACACACACACACACACACACGTACAAACAGTCCCATAAGTGTCTGAGTCAGTGTGCACAAGACGGAGAGGCAATAAATAGAGGGATTGCCACAGTAACCGTTGTGTTGTCTGTTTCCAGGTCTGTGCGAGAGTTTACTGACGGCAGTCGCTGTGTTCCCTGTCACTCAGAATGTCAACCAATCAACGGCTCAGCTTCCTGTGATGGACCGGTATGCATGAATAAATTGATTGCCAAATACATTCTCTGAATCAATCAATCAATCAATCACAGTCAATCATCCATTCATTTATCCTTCTATCAATCCATCCTTCCTTCCATCAATCTATCTATCCATCACAGCTGCGTACGAAAACCATTTCATTTCACAATTTACCCACAGAATGGACAGCTGGCAGATTGTGAGGAGAAATAGCTTAGAGTCGCTTACAGTACCTTTACAGTTTTTCTCAGTTGCTTTGGTGCTTTTCTCAGATCAGAATGAAAATTCTCATAACTATTCAACCTCCACAACATTTAGTCATTTGTGCACATCATAGTAGCAATTTCTCCTTCCTCTAAACAAATTGCAAATGCTTTTGAACATGTATCAGTTGCTTTGTCATGTCAGTCAAAATGAACTATACTTATGGATGCTGAATAGTCGTTTCCAATAAAACTAATAGTCTTCATTTCATTGCTTGAGTCATTACATACAAAATTGGTGAACTAGTTATCAAATTCTGTCACAATGCTGTAGAATTGCAAAGAGCATATACAGTAAAACTGTGAAACGTACATATTCAGTGTCTTGTACTCACTTACTCCCCTAACTACAGCAATTTGTAACTTTACTGTAGTTTTCAAATGGCTGTAGCCTATAAGTACTGTATAGTGCTGTCTTGATCATTTTCAGGCAGTGTCACCATAACCATTGACATAAATACTTGGACTTGGACTATCCATTTTGAGCAAGTGACGTGCTTTTGCAGGTTATCCACTAGGTTTTGCAGATTGCACTAATTGTTTTGAGAAATGCACTAACTGCTGTGCAAATGTTAATAGTGATGTGAGAAAAGCATCAAAGCGACTGAGAAAAACTGTAACACTGAATTACAACATTATCATCTCACATGTTTCTGTGACCACCATACAGTGCATTACACCACTGGTACATTTGATGCCATGTTAAGGTCCAGAGTGAAAGCAGACCTGCCAGCCTCCAACCATTACTGACGCCCTGGGACATCTATGTGTCTTAAAGCAGCTGTTTGTGACTGAGCCTGCTTTTCCCTGTGTGATCCCTAGGGGGCACAACAGTGCAGGGAGTGCCTGACCGTGCAGGACGGCGCCATGTGTGTGAGCAAGTGCCCCAGTGGCACAAAGGAGGAGCAGCACACCGTGTGGAAGTTCCCCAACGCCACGGGCCACTGCCAGTCCTGCAACACCAACTGCACCCTGTCGTGAGTGGCTCCACCCCACACCTTAGAGCTCATCAGCCAATCAAATGACACCCCATCTTGCCATGCTCCTGATTTCTAGTTGTGCATAGTTCAGTCTTAACCACTTGCTATGTAAAAACACTGTTTTTTGAGTGCACAAGGGACAGTGAGGAGCGATTCATTTCATTTATGTGTGTTCGATTAGAATTGTAGACCGTACTTTTACATTTATTGTATGCCTACTTCAGAACGGTATGAGTGTAATAAACATGGTATCTTCTGTCTGTCGCCCAAATTACTTCGGTTTTGCGTTACCCGACACGTCTGAGTACGATTGTTTGTTTCCAGGTGTCCACTGGATGAACGTGGCTGTCCCATCGCAATCAAATCAGGGTAAAAATCTCCACACTTACACACTTCAGCTGATCACACTCATTGACATCCACTATTTCAATAACTAACCTGAAAGAACACTGCAGCAACCATTAGCAACTTAGGAACATGACATTTTTCTTCCTCCACATGTAGTTATAGAACATAAGAACATGCCTCCATCTATCTATGAAACTTGAAGTCGTATAAATGGCTCATGGTTGTGTGTATCAGATTGTCACTGAACAAAAAGATGAAGATGTTGCTGAGAGAACGGTCTAAGGGTAATCTCCATTGTAACCCCGCAGGTCCGGCACGTCTATCGCGGCGGCAGTGGGTGGTGTACTGCTCTTTATCATCCTCCTGGGGCTGATGGTGTTCTACATGCGCCGCCAGAGGCACCTGAAGAGGAAGGAGAACAGGAGGAGGATCATGCAGGAGCACGAGGTGAGGCTCACCCAAGCATCATGGGAAATGTAGTTTAAGTTTGTACTACCTTTCTACCAGCGTGTAACCTTATTTTCAGAGATAAGGGGGAGTGTAGATGATGCTTTTGTTCTTGTGCACTGAACATCCTAAGCTAATATATATATACACACTATATATAGTATATAGGCCAAGTTGTGGACTCACTAGGAAGATGAGATTTCCTGGAAAAATGCATACTCATGTGTTTAGTGCCGTGTATATTCCCTATTATACAATAGTTAGGTCCGGCCAAACTAATTTCTGATTGGACAAGACACGAGAAGCATTCTATGAGTCATCACAAGTAGTGATACCCCACTCCGGCGTTTTGCAGCTAGTGATCTGCGTATTTATATTGAATTATCTAACGCAAACATTCCAATCATTCAAATCGAGAGAGCAGCGATTTCATAACATCACATTTGAGTGAGAAAATGTAGTAAATAAAGAGTAGGCCTAGGTGAATGTTTAATTTAATATGAGACATATAGACAAGTAAGTAGGCTATATAAGTTAGGCTACTAACATATGCACAAGCACATAGCCTTTCACTGAACTTGACTCTCGAGTGTGTTACGTTGCTTGGCAGTGAGAGAACTAGAGGATAAATAAACAAAAATCTAAATGAACAATAGAAAACACAATTGTTATGTTGGCTTGAAAAAGTCAGATGGCTGCAGATGGATTACTGCACTGCTATCTAGTGGTTGGGGATTTAAACATGAAATTAACTACCGTAGTGTCCATACAGTATCACAAAAACAATTATATTGTGATACTCAAGTGTATCTATCCTATTATTTACACCCCATCTGAAGGAGTAAGCGGTCCTGTTATAGGTTGTGTTTGTATACTAGCAATGGTACTTTCACAAATTTAAAAGGGTGAAGACGACAAGAAATCCAACTAGGCAGTGGATCTGTGAAAGGTGTTTAATAAAAACAGCGGACATGGAAAGAAATGTGATGATATTGGTGTTGTTTGATGTCCCTGTCGATTCATCACAAGTCGGTCTCCTGTATTGTGCTGTTTCTGTCCACCCCTCGAAACCTCCTCCTGGGGATGAACCAGTAAGGGTTCCTCTTGTCCTCTCTGGCAATCCAGAAGCGGACCTCCTCTCCTGTCTTCTCCTCCCTCTGGTCTCCACTGCAAGGACTCGACACTTTCACCTTTTCCTCTTCTCTGTTCAAACCTGAAGCAAAATATATGGGGAATGTTTAATTGAAAACCCAATGCTGAGCAGCTTAGATGTTTAAATGTGAGCTCCATCAGTGCTGGCTGGGATTAAGTGAGATTTCACTAAGTCAACTTTTCATATTCACTGTGAGCTGATTTCTTCTACTCACCCAGTGTTGAATCCACTTCACCCCGAAGACTGTCAAGTATAGCTTTCACGTCATGTTCCCTCTGCCGTTCCTCGGTCTCAAGCTCTTTTCCGTCTTTGCCATTTATCTTCTCAACTGCATCCAAAAGATTGTTCATCATGAATTTCACATCAATTTCCCTGTTTTCTTTGGTTTCCATTTCTTCCATCTCTTTGTTAAGAAAAGCATCCAGATCATGTATGACTCTCACGACATCCTCAGGAATATCGATGTTCAGAGTGAAGCCCTCCTTGCTATCCTCAGCTGTCTTGATGGTCTTGCCATGGATGTCCTTTCTAGCGCTATCCAAGTCCACCTGTTGTAGTTTCCTGACGAGAAGTTTGCGGAGTTCCCTTTTTGTCTTCCTTTTGTTTTTGTGACTGTCTTCATCAACAATAACACCCAAAGTTTCAAGTTCGCTCCTCAATTCCTCCAGTTTGTATTTCTTAACTTTCTTCTTAGTTGTGTTTTTTGGTATCTCCATTGCCCTGCTGCTGTCCTGCCAGGCAGCAGGTCAAAAAACAAGTAAACCACATCAAATCACGAGTAAATAAAAAATCAGCCAATCTCTTAACCAACTTATGAACAAGTGAACAACTGTACACTTGGTTATGTTCTATGGCATCATGTTGCCTAGATGTCTTTGTGACCTAGGCGGAATGTTGTGATGTATGATTGTACCCTTTTAACCAAAGATTCTAGCTCTGTTCTAGAATCTTTGCTTTTAACATCATTCAATGGAATGTTGACAGATTCTTTGTCAAAAGCTTTGTCTTTTTTGACTGTCTTGGTAATTCCCTTTGTCGATACACTATATTTACTAGCAAAAGCAAAGCAAAGCAGATTTATTTATATTTATTATTTAATATTATATTTAATTATAGCACCTTTTGTACACTCAAAGTGCATTACATATGAAAAAACAAAAGGATAGTAGAAGAAGACAATAGAAAATGAAAACATGACAATTGGGTTTTAGGAGTATGAAATATGGAGTATGAGTGTGAAATGAAATGAAAATGAGCAGAGGTGGGTGGGACCAGGCCACATAGTTCTATCCCTCAATGAAAAATATGACGGCTATGACTGACTCATCCTTGAAATATCCTTGAATCAATCTGGAGCAGTGATCCCCAACATAAGTAAATAATATTTTGTGCTGTTGTGCTGACACTGCATTGTTTTATTTCGACGGTAACCCTTTGACCAGTGTCCATACAGTATATGTTTTGCACAGAACTGCCTCAGACTGTTTGCGAGTATGCGCAGACATTCGTGGCTAACTCGAAGCAAATAAAAAAAACTATTCATAATCATTCACAAACATTTGCCTTTGTCTGCTCATTTGAACACACATCTGCTGTTTTGTGTTGTCAGCTGGTGGAGCCACTGACCCCGAGCGGAGCCACGCCCAACCAGGCCCAGATGCGCATCCTCAAGGAGACAGAGCTCAAGAAGCTCCGTGTTCTCGGATCTGGAGCCTTCGGAACTGTCTACAAGGTCAGAGGTCATGGTCGTTAGCAATAGACTCGCTCACTTCATATATGTGTCCCTCACACACACACACACACACACACACACACACACACACACACACACACACACACACACACACACATACCTACACTACAGTATGAGCTCGGTATGGGAGGGTCTGATGTTCTCTGCTGCCAGGCTTTAAGGGCGGAAATAAGTGTGCTAGTGTTGGCACTGTAAGGTTAGAGGTCGTTTCCCACGACCCCTTTCAAAGATGTAATCAGGAAGTGCTTGCACCTTGTGTTCATTGTCCTTAAATGGACTTAACCATGTGTAATTATTATTTTTTGCACATTTTTGTCCTTTTGGACAGAGTATTTCATTGAATGGAAATATCTGTTACATAGTATTACATAATGAAGTAGCTACAAATCACTGTATCCCTAGCCTAATCATAAAAGACACCTGTTTAGTTATGAAGTTAACTGTGTGTGTGTGTGTGTGTGTGTATTCTTTATGTAGGGTATCTGGGCCCCAGATGGAGAGAGTGTGAAGATCCCAGTGGCCATAAAGGTTTTACGTGAGAACACCTCACCCAAGGCAAACAAAGAGATCCTGGATGTGAGTCTACTTGTCTGTCTGTTTACCTGTCTGCCTGTCTGTGTCTGTCTGTCTTTCTGTCTGTCTGCCTGTACTGTATATCTGTCTGCCTGTATATCTGTCTGTACTTCTGCCTGACCTTTCTTTCAGTCCCTGATGCCTGTGCTTGGTATGCAGCAGTGGGCTATGCACTTCTGCCATTTTGGCTCAAATGACAGTAATCCAGTCCTGCTTTCGCTGAAGGAGACATATGCAATGTTATAAGTACATTAGTAGATTGTGCATATACCCGCCATGTTGTTGGGATTCCATCCTGCTCTTCTGGCAGTTGGTTTATGGGATTTATGTTTGCTGCTCTTCTCTCCATTCTGAGTATTATTTTTACTCATGCTCTATCTTCTAAAGTTTGTTTGATTTACCTTGGAATTGACTTGGCACATAGCAGCATGACTGTGATGTTGATTATGTTATAGGCAGTAATGTTGATTATGTTATAGACTGATGTAACTATCTGTATGTTCTGTGTACGTGTGATGTTTTTGTTCTTAGGCAGGGGTAGGCAATTCATGTCAAATATTATACTGTATGAAGTGGTATGCTTACCTCCTGTTTTTGCAATGGAATAAGTACTGATGTGTAAAATGGAATATGCATTTGGGACAAAATCTGACGCGTTCTTCTGCCTTTTTGGCTCTTTTGACCCTACTGACCTATGCTGCCCCCTGCAGGAGGCGTATGTGATGGCGGGTGTTGCCAGCCCGTACGTGTGCCGTCTGCTGGGCATCTGCCTGACGTCCACCGTGCAGTTGGTCACGCAGCTCATGCCCTACGGCTGCCTGCTCGACTACGTGCGCGAGAACAACGAGTGCATCGGCTCGCAGTCACTCCTCACCTGGTGTGTGCAGATCGCCAAGGTGAGTCTGACTACACATGGCTATTACTATAGACCACTATATATCAAACAAGCAAGTGAGTGATATGGATACAGTTGTGTTTAGCTTTAATACATGCAGGTGTTTATATAACAAATCACCACTGCTTGTTATTTGACCAAACCAAACCTCCAGAGGCCATGATTGTGTTTTTTGTGTGTGTGTGTGTGTGTGTGTGTGTGTGTGTGTGTGTGTGTGTGTGTGTGTGGGTGTGTGTGTGTGTGTGTATTCACAGGGCATGAGTTACCTGGAGAATGAGAGACTCGTACATCGTGACCTGGCAGCCCGGAACGTTCTAGTGAAGAACCCCTCCATCGTAAAGATCACCGATTTTGGACTGGCCAGATTGCTGGACATTGATGAGACAGAGTATCATGCAGATGGAGGAAAGGTAACAGCACGAGGCAGTATCAGTATCCTCAACTGTGGCTATAAGGGGAAGATGATCTCAAATTAACACTGCCTTTTAATTACTTTAATTACTAAAAAACATTTTTACTGAATACTAAAAACTGTTTTTACAGTGTTTACTGTTTTTTAAATCATATTTTGATTTTATAATTGCATGAATGTGATCCAGCCAAGTTAAAGTCTGTTCAAGTTAAATAATATGCTAGAGCTGTCTCAACATAAGCATCACCCTGCCTTAAAAGTTATACATTAATTGTGATTCAAAGTTCAGTTTCGGTTTTAGTTAAAGACACAAATGTGATCACCTTCTGTCTCTCTCTTTCTTTTCATCTGTGTGTGTGTGTGTGTTAGGTGCCCATTAAGTGGATGGCCTTGGAGTCCATCCTCCACCGGAAATTTACTCATCAGAGTGACGTCTGGAGTTACGGTTAGTGTTTACTTAACACACATCAAACATCAAACGCTATGCTCAGTGTGTGTGTGTGTGTGTGTGTGTGTGTGTTTCAAAGGAGTAAATTCTTCCATTCTTGGTGTACTAAGCAGACACTCTGACACACTGAACCATGAATATCACTCCTTTCCCATTTGCTGCAATGCAGCTCACTTCTTTCTGTCACAGCAGGACATTGAGATTGTGTGTGTGTGTGTGTGTGTGTGTGTGTGTGAGAGAGTCTGAGAATCTGAACTAAGGTTTTGTCTTTCTCGTTAGTAGTTTATTAATCTCTGCCGAGAGGTCTCATATGCATCAGGCAATCAAGATACAGAGACAAAGTCTGTGCACCAAAGAGACAATCAGTTGTTTCTCATACACACATTTATACCTTGCACGGTATCATAATCTCATTGTATCATGACACCTTCTCTGCACATACACATGACTTGGTCAATACAATGGGTTATTTAAGAACCAAGAACATTAAGAGCATTTTTATTGTCATATTGTCAACACATGATTAGCCATCTACACAACACTTACTGAATCAGAAGTATCACATAGAGAAGAACTTTAAGAACTTGGTCAGTCTCCAACAAAAGAATGAAGTCACAAGGCAAAAGAAGTATCAATTATAAGGAACTTTATGAACTTAAGGTTTAAGGTTAAACTTAAACAGAAGAGTCCATTCAAAGTGTAAGATCTTACAGAAACACAAGAATCAAATCAAAACAACACAAGGTTAAAGTCCATCTTTGTCATTTTCCCCTTACAGTGTGTGTGTGTGTGTGTGTGTGTGTGTGTGTGTGTGTGTGTGTGTGTGTGTGTGTGTGTGTGTGTGTGTGTGTGTGTGCTTATATGTCTCTCTCCTTACATGTGTATATGTGGGTGTTTTCCAGGCGTGACAGTGTGGGAGCTGATGACTTTCGGAGCGAAGCCCTATGACCATATTCCAGCACGGGACATCCCTGAGCTGCTGGAGGGAGGAGACCGGCTCCCCCAGCCCCCCATCTGCACCAAGGAGCTCTACATGATCATGGTCAACTGTGAGTCAGGGCAATTCATATCAGTTTCAGCTACGTTTCAGTACCTATGCACTGAAGGGCCTTGGCAGAGGAATCCCCACTCCACTTCACATCATGGAGTTCTTTTCCTCCGCCTCATCCCTTAATTCCGTATATCAAGACACCTCGGTGGCCGTTATCCCTTAAGTGTTCTCCTTTAAAGAACGGAGGTTATATTCACAAGCATACTTTGCTCATTGGACCTCTTTGTGTTTGTGTGGTCAACTAGGCTGGAAGATTGACCCGGATAGCCGACCCAGGTTTAAGGAGTTGGTGACTGAATTCAGCACAATGGCCAGGGACCCTGCCCGCTACGTTGTCATTCAGGTTGGTCTGGGTTTGGGTCTAGGCCTGGGCCTATGTACATACACAGTATATTTATATATTGTTTATTTGATGTTTGTATTTGAGGTGTTGACATCTGACCTGTGTGTGTGTGTGTGTGTGTGTGTGTGTGTGTGTGTGTGTGTGTGTGTACAGAATGACGAGCAAATGAACCTGGCGAGCCCAGTGGACAGTCAGTTCTTCCGCACGTTGATGGAGGAGGAGGGCGGGGATGTCCGCGAGCTGCTTGATGCTGAGGAATACCTGGTTCCCCATCAGCCCAGTTTCTTCCGACAGCAGGGCGAGAACACGGCCAACGGCCCCAGTAGACACCACTCCCATCGGGTCAGAACAGAACACACTGCTCTTAATACCTTATAATGTATGTAACTGCGGGGCACACTAAAATTAACGCAAGTCACTCTCTGTATTGTCCAATCAGAGCACAGATCAGCAGCTGATGGAAGTGGACGGCAGTGGGCGGAGCATGCACTCGTCCAATAGCACGCTGGCGCGGAGCCAGTACCCGACACTGCCAGTGGGTGGCGGCTGGGCAGGGGGGGCGTATCCCTCGCTCGCCCGCAGCATCTCGCATCGCTCCCAAGGGGCGCAGTCGGACTCAGTGTTCCTGGACGGAGGGGTGGGGCCCGATGACGACGGACCCCCCGCCAGCCCGGGGAGGTACTGCCAGGACCCCACCTTCCCCAATGGCTTCCCCGAGGGGGATGGAGAGACGGATGGGGCGGGGCAGAGCCCATTCTCAAACACGCTGCCCCGCAGGACACACAAGCAGCCAGGTGAGTGTGTTGTGCTGTTACTAGTTTATAAGAGAGTGGGTATCAACACTGTTATGTTACTAGTTTATAAGAGAGTGGGTATCAACACTGTGCTGTTACTAGTTTATAAGAGAGTGGGTATCAACACTGTTATGTTACAAGTTTATAGGTGAGTGGTTATCATCACTGTTATGTTATTAGTTTATAAGTGAGTAAGTATCGACACTGTTATGTTATTAGTTTATAAGTAGGTGTCAACACTGTTACGTTATTAGTTTATAAGTGAGTAAGTATCGACACTGTTATGTTATTAGTTTATAAGTAGGTGTCAACACTATTATGTTATTAGTTTATAAGTGAGTTAGTATCGACACTTATGTTACTAGTTTATAAGTAGGTTTCAACACTGTTGCGTTGCTAGTTTATGAGTAGATATCAACGCAGGTTATGTTATTAGTTCATAAATAAGTTAGTAGGTATCGACACTGTTATGTTACTAGTTTATAAGCAGTGTTTGGAATAACGCCGTTTAAAAGAAAGAACGTTATTTTTTCAGTAACGGGGTAATCTAACTAATTACTTTTCCTGTTGTTACAACGCCGTTAATGTTAATGGACGTTAAATGCGGTGCGTTACTATGCATTGATTGAATAAACTGTAATCCGAACGCACCCCTGGCTCACAGCTAGTGAGGAGGTGGGTTAATAACGACGTAAGCGATTATGATTGGCTAAGGCAGAGTCATGTTTCATGGTAGCCAATCAGAGCCAGTGTTTTTACACACTTGCCAGCACACGCGCCACATACACACGCAACAGCTAAAAAAGAGATTTGACAAAACAGCAGAGGTCAGGATCAATCCGATGAAAAGTTGGCATTTTCGAGGTGGAGATATAAGCACTACTTCAAATTCATTGTGGTCAAAGGCAAGAACGTGCATGTAATGTGTACATTATAAGTATATATACTTTTTTGATCCCGTGAGGGAAATTTGGTCTCTGCATTTAACCCAATCGGTGAATTAGTGAAACACAAACAGCACACAGTGAACACACAGTGAGGTGAAGCACACACTAATCCCGGCGCAGTGAGCTGCCTGCTACAATGGCGGCCCTCGGGGAGCAGTGAGGGGTTAGGTGCCTTGCTCAAGGGCACTTCAGCCGTGGCCCACTGGTCGGGGCTCGAACCGGCAACCCTCCGGTTACAAGTCCAGAGTGCAAACCAGTGGGCCACGGCTGCCACAAAATGTCCAGGAGCGAAGACTTTGTTGACATACATTGTAAGCAACACATCTAAAGCTAGTGGCCAAAAACACCGATACCGCCACCACAGATGATAGCTCACCATCCACTAGCAAAGAAGGACTCGGAGCAAAGTGCTCCAAGCAGCAAAAGCTAAATCTTTCTGCCTCAGAACAAAAACCTATGACACAGGCTGAAGTCAACCGTAGGTCTGTCGATGTGCAATATCTTGAATTTCCCCTTGGGGATCAATAAAGTATCCATCTATTTATTTATCTATCTATCTAAATAGTTACTTTCCCTGGTAACGAGTTACTCTTATCATAGAGTAATTCAGTTACTAACTCAGTTACTTTTTGGAACAAGTAGTGAGTAACTATAACTAATTACTTTTTTAAAGTAACGTTCCCAACACTGTTTAGTAGCTATCGAAGTAGCTATGGAAACACTGATATGTTACTAGTTTATAAGTAGCTATCGAAACACTGTTTATTACTAGTTTATAAGTAGCTACTGTATCAACACAGTGATGTTATCAGTTCATAAGTAAGTAGGCTGTTTTGATTGACACTGCCTGTCCTCTGTCCTCCAGAGTATGTGAACCAAGAAGTGCCGTCGGAGCGTCCGAGCACGCTCCCCAGGAAAGGGGCGGAGCGGCGGCTGCGTAATGGAATGTCAACAGGGCACAGCGTGGACAACCCTGAGTACCTAGTGCCACCCGGGAGCCTCTCACCGGCCTTCGACAACCCCTACTACTTGGACCTGGTGGCCAAGGCGCAAGCAGTGGCCGCCGCTAACGACAGGAGTCCGAGCATGTCCACGGCAACGATGTCCCCGCCTCACCGGCAGCTCAACGGCTTCATCACGCCCACCGCTGAAAACCCAGAGTACCTGGGGCTAGCCGACACCTGGAGTGGACAGAAGGAGCACACTTGAGAGGACAAAACACACCTGGGACAGCAGATGGAGAGAGAGGGAGAGAGGGATTGGGGGGTCTGGAGGAAAGGGTGGATCGCTAGAGAGCAAAAATGCGTATGCATGTGTACCTGTATGCATGTGTACCGGTATGCATGTGTGTGTGTGTGTGTGTGTGTGTGTGTGTGTGTGTGTGTGTGTGTGTGTGTGTGTGTGTGTCAATGGGACCAGCCTCTATCTTCCCCTCCCTCCATGCAGTCACTCCATATGTAGCATTGCGGGGAGACACTAGTGAACTCTTGATTTTGATCATGCAAGCAATCATGTCTCAAACAAAACTGTTTACACAATGTCAGAAAATGGCCTCCCCTGCCTAATGCAGAAGAGGCCGAACCGATCCCATTTTCTCTCCACAATCTTGTTTTCCAAAGCAAATCAGGTACGACACCCAGAATCATTTCCTTCACCTGTTGTTAAATGCAAAAGAACACCAAAAAAGAGTGAAGACAGACTAAGATATTTTTCTTCTCTATTCGTTCAATGGCACGAAAAGACTTCTTGACTCCGTAGTCTTGTGGAGAAAAGGACCATCGGATTTCTGTCTTGACCTCTCAGACCGTCCTGTGGTGGTTTGTTGGGGAGTTTGTGAATGTTTAACTTATGTTCTCCCCTGAAGCGAAGGGTAGCAGCACAATAATGTCCATTTTGTCTGGAGGTCCCCTCAAGGCCCAAGGCTCAACACCCCCATCCACCCCTGCATCAAAGTGCGACAGACACATATCCACAGACACACACACACACACACACACAGAGAGACTGCTTAATATTCATGGGTTCATTTCTGAGAATGTGTTTAAGAATGTTCACATGTGAATGTGACTCTCTGAGGTTGTTGCCTCAGTGCCTCTCAGTGCCTTTGTTCTTTGTTGTACTTTCCCAAATGGCCAACAGGTTCCTGTGTGAACTTTTTTCACTCTTCTGGTTTGTCTCTCTTGTGTTTGCTCCAATTTGCTCCAATGTTGTGGAGACAAAAAAAAAATGAAGGGGGGACTTGAGGTGTCAGACTTTCTTCGAGCAGCTTGAGCTGAGGATTAATCTCATATTAGGAGTCATCTCTACAGTCATACATTTAACGGCTGTCCTTGTGTATTTTACATAGAAACCTTATGGAATAGACCATATGTTTTCAAAATTGTCCGGAACTTTCTCTTCAATCATGCATCGTTGGATCATCCCCTAGCTGGGTTCAGTTCAAATCTACCTTCTCATGGCACCATTTCTCCTACCTCCAACTGGATAACTGGCACATTTAGCGGAACAGTTCCTTCCCCTCTGGCTGTGGACAGCTTTGGCCTAACCCTAGTGAATTAGATCGTCATGGAGACAGAGAGATTTTTGTGACGACACGCATGGCCATTAGGATAAGGAGCCACTGGGACTGAGAAGTCTGTTGAGAGACTGCAGCAATTCTTCAGTCTATTTGGACGTTTCCTGATGTAAGCCACAACAATGACTTATTTGTGTGTGAGTGTGTGTGTGTGTGTGTTTGTGTGTGAGAGAGATAGAGAGACTGGCCAGATGGGGGTGGAAGTATTCATTGAATTTGTGCCTATTTTGTTCACGCACAGCCAGCAGCGTTGTTGCACTTCTTCCTCCATAAAAGACGTTAGTGTCCACACTCAGTTTGGCATGCTGGTGGTTAGACTGCAGATGCAGTAGGGATACTCTGACCACTCTCAAAAGGCTGAAATATTCCCACTTGTCCTCACCCTGTTTATCCACCAAAACAAACACTTCCACAATTATCAGCTTAACCATTGCAGTCACTACCTGTACAATCATAATCTTTGTGTATGTCATTAACTTCAACATCAGCAGCATTTGTATAGACTTTGAACAGCATCTATTTCATATTATTTTGACTGGCTATGGCACACAGCAGCCACCCATATGGAATTGAACAGATCCATTCTGGCTAGCTGTGCTCTGAGGATTTGCAATGTTCTAGAATACACGTTTTAGAATCTACAAGACATGAGTTCCAGAAGTACTCCCAGGATGCTGAGGGGCAGCTGGCTTCATTTTCATAAGCTGTTTGCATTGTAACTGGAAGAAAAAATAGCTCTTAAATTAAATGACTGCATAGGTCTGTACGAATAGTACCAAAAAAGAGAAGAGATCACTGAGGTTTCAGTTGATTGACTGAGAGCCAGAATTATTTAGATGGAGTTTGATCCAACCTGATGTATCATCTGAGATAGCTGTGTTATTATTGCAGACCTTATATTCAGCGCCGACTGCTATATTGAATGCTTGAATCTAGTTCAATATTGCAGTTACCAAACCTGTTTTTATACTAAATTAGATTTCTACATATAACTATTAAATCTTCATGTAAGTCTGCATATGATTTTCTGCTATATCAGTCACACACACACATGGTGCGGACCTCATTTCTGAGATTTTGCTTGAGAAGATTAATGATATTCCGCCGTCAATGGGAAACTTGGACTCGGACTATGTGTGCAGCTGGCTGAAGGTGCCTTTGAAGGAATTATAAAATCTTTGTCTTTAATTGTGATTTTGAAAAATGAAATGTTTCTTTATATTTTTTCATGTGAATGCTTTTTATATATCGTAAATGGTTTTCATTGGATTGTTCTGTGGGAGAGGAGACTGTTATTATCGTCATGGTGGTGTTTGATAGTGCCTTTCTCTAAATGAGCCAAGTCTAGGTGCATTTATGCTGTCGAAAAATAAAAAACAACTTCCAAGACATTAACAGGTCGTTAATAAGGCTATATGCAAAACATTGTGCATTAAATGCACACAATTTTGGGGGGTGGGGTTTAATGGTACTGAAGAATTTTTATCCTGGTGCTTTTTTATTTTTCTGCAACAACTACTGAATGCATCTAAACTGTCTTGTAAATATTGAATTGCTTTATGTAACGGTACAGAAAACTGATTCAGAGGACTGTGGCCATTAAGCCAAAAGGTGGCACCCTAAGCATTGTATAAATTCAGTCCACTGTCCATTTGATGGTCATTTTAATTGAGAGACAGCTTCCCAGAAGCCAGTCTATTCTCAAACAGATCCACACACCTGCTCAGGCCTGCAGGGGGGATTTCTTGTGGTTAAGTGGCAAATCTGGGTAAGGTAACCCAGAGAAAGTGGTAGACCTTCCAACAAAAGCCCTGTGGCTCACCTAGCAAACCAAAGCCAAATGGTGCTTGTTGTAGGAGGCTTATCACTATGCAGAAATTCACCCAGGTTTCACTAAATAACATATATGTGGCATCTAAAGGGAATGTCCGGTTTTACCACTTCTGGTAGTCTTATATTAGGCTATGATATATCAAAGAGTATTTTATTTACTCGGCTTTAGTGCTGAATCTACTGATGTGGGCTAGCATCACTGACTTGACCATATGGATACAATCTGGTGCAAATATGTGAAATATTGTAGAGAATAATGAAGTGCTTTGAAGTGTAAAAATGTTTGAGATACATTTATACTGTGTGTGGCATATAAATTAATACAAGAAAACATCCTTCCATCATGGCGTCTCTTTTATGTCATATTTTCACAGCTACTCGTAGGCTTTAGTAGTCTATACATATACAATGAAGCTCATTTGGTTGCTAATTTTTACATGTAAATTCCAAACAGCGCTCAAATTTATCACAGAAATATGTTGCAAATGATGCAATTAACAGCAAAGAATACTTTCGGTGGAGTTTCTGCGGTTTATATGAGGACAGCTACATCCACCAGTATCATTGGTAATTCATAAGCACACTCAGTAAGATAGGTCTACTGTAAAATAGCATTACAAAGCTGCTGTCATAGAGAAACACTGTAGAGATGCATGCTTTCAGAAGAATGGGGTGAGCTTTTAGCCCCTCCAAGTGGTAGTATAGTGGTAGTTCTTATGCACTAACTGAACTTTATGAGCCCTAATTTAAACGATGGGCAGAGAGTGTAAAGTCTTACGTCTAACTAAAGCTAAATCAATTACTTCAACTCCAATGGCAAGACCTTAAGGAAAAATATTCAGGAGTCAGCCTAGTTCTCCGATGTCACACACTAGCTAATACAGTAGACAATGCATGAAAACTTTTGAGATGAGATGAAATGCTTTTACAGACTGGACTTTGCCCACCATTTAATGTATGATGTTTGTGTGAGAAAACTGCTGTACAAATAAACTTTACTCACTCATTTACTTGCTCACTCATTCACTTATAAAAACAGAGAAAGCTAATGTAAAAAGACCACATCTCAGTTCCCACCCAGGAAAACATGTCACATTGGACAAAGACATGGAAAAAATGCTAATACATTACCTGATACTCTGTCTTTGTTCAGTGCTCACACTAACTCTCATACACACACTCTCTCTCTCACACACACACACACTTTGAAGACACTGAGAGATATCTTTCTGACTGAAAAAGGCGTTCTTCTGTGAGAGTGAGAGTGTTTACATTTTATTTTATCCATGAATTTATGAATTATTCATATAAAGTAGGCCTATAAATTATCTTAAGTCATTGATACGTAGAAAACCTAAATGTTGACATTTCAGTCTTGATACATCTGAGTGTGTGAAAGATGATGTTGCCTATGCAATGTTTTTGTGCATATAGGCCTACATGACTTTTCTTGGTGTTCTTGTGTGATATTAACTCAAGACTGTGCCAATAAATGTGTGTCTGTATCTGTCTAGGCAATGTAGATTTAGATGTAGAGGGTAGCCTAATTTAGAGGATATTTAGAATAACATAGTTTGCATTGTTGACAATGCTTTGTTGTCATTACCTCTGTAAAAGCAATAGCCTAACGTTATACTCAATACTGAAGCAATTGGATTCAACCCACCTTCAACAACAATTAAGTCTTTTTCAAACTTTTTTGTTCTGAGGCTCACCCATGTCAGACGTGAATGATGTTTTCACTATAGGGAAAATGTTTTGGTGCGTTCATGCGTTTTTCCCAGTGAAAACGTCATCATTTATGTTACTTCAGGTGGGAATCATGGTGCATTCATGGCACCTGGGAATGACAAGGACCGCCCCCGGGATTACTTTGGTTTTCCCACAGCGAGTGTTCATGTGTTTTGCTGTCGGAATGTGTGACAAACATGGATGCCACAACAAAGGTTAAAACATACGCTCACTAATCCTAAATAAACAACTGTATTTGCTTAAAATATAGTGTAGACGCTTGTGAAAGAAAGATATGCAGCTTTCAAGTGACAAAAATGGCAAATTCCAAAGTTCACATTAAAACTAGACATGACAGGCCATATGGACTACAAATGAACTACAACGTGACGACGAGCCCCTAACTGGGCAACTCTGTTAGCAAAATGTGGCCCCAGTTACCGACCTCTGACTCACATATGACGTGACGTGAATGATGCGGAATGATGACGTTTTCACTGGGAAAAAGGTTTTTCCGATGCCCATTCATATAAACGCTAGGTCAAAGGTGGGAGACTGGGGGAAGATTGCTACCCGAGTTGCCCAGTTGGGGGCTCGTCGTCACGTTGTAGTTCATTTGTAGTACATGTGGACTTTCATGTCCAAACATTTTAATGTGATGGTAATTTTGATCCCATCGATTTAATAGAGACCCAGTCAGACCAATAGTATGAAAAATCAGGAACAGAGTTTATTTACAATGATGCGCATCAAGGGAGAGACAGCATGACTTCACCTGAAGATCCATCAGCTGCTCTAACTAGACGAGGAAATAGTTAGGGTTTAAGTATCCTTCCAGGCTGACGGGAGATGGCGTTGGTCATCCCATCTCACGTGGACTACACTGAATCAGACCCTGATTAGTGGCAACCTGGCAATCCGGAGCAGATAGCTACTGATGCAGCCATGCAGAACAGTAAAACACTGCAAAGTCATAATATTCCTGCTTATCTTTAAATACAGTCACACACAGATATACACAGGGACAGTACAGATATCATACAGTCATTACATAGAATCATACTTTTAGTATCAAAGTGACCCACTAATGAGAAATGCAGAACATTAAACCACATATTGGAATATTGGACATAATGCAGAACATTAAACCATATATTGGAATATTTTACATAATGTTCTATTCCACTTTCTCTCAAATGTCAACTTGGGAATTTGCCGTTTTTGTCACTTGAAAGCTGCATATCCTCCTTTCACAAGTGTCTTACACCATGTTTAAGCAAATACAGTTCTTTACACTTGCAGTGGGAAAAACAATGAAATAACGGGGGGAGGTCCCTGATATTCCCAGGTGGCATGAACACACCATCATGATTGGGGTCACCAACGTTTTGAACGTCAAAAATAGTGTCACCTGCCAAAAAAGGTTGGGAACCCCTGGCCAGAGACGGTTGATAAAGGATATTTCCCCTGGCCTAGTGGTGAGTTCATGTGGCTGGGAAGTGAGAAGGTCCCCACTTTGGAACTCCATACTTCCGAATCCGAACTGAGAGCGTTCACTTGACAACAACAAACAGGCGACGTTGCTAACATAGGCTAGCTAGCCAGAAGGCTAAAATCATGTCAAGTCAAGTCAACTTTATTTCTATAGCACATTTAAAAACAACTGAGTTGAACCAAAGTGCTTACAAACAAACATAAAACAATGACAATGGTACAACAACAATAATAACATAACATGGGGGGAAATAAATAAATAATTGAAATAATAAACAAATTCAAAAATAAAATAAAGAATAAAGAGAGTGTGTGTGTGTGTGTGTGTGTGTGTGTGGGTATTAAGGTAGATTAAAAGCTTGGGAGAAAATGAAAGTCTTTAAGTTAGACTTAAAGCAGTCAATGGTTGGAGAGGACTAATATGGACAGGTAGACTATTCCAGAGTTGGGGGGCAACAACAGAGAAGGCTCTATCACCCTTAGTTTAGTTTTAAGGCGTGTTTTGGGGATATAGAGAAGATTCTGAGATGAAGACCTAAGTGATCCTGGAGTGCTGTACGGAATTAGTAGGTCACCTATGTAACTAAGTGCCAAACCACTGAGGGCTTTGAAAACAAAAAGAGAGGTCCTAGTGCATTTTTCAAGATAGAAACATCACTTGGAGGGCCAAAAATAATTATATCAGTTTTACTTTCGTTCAGTTGAAGAAAATGTCTTGCCATCCAGCATCATGCACGTAACACTCAAAGGTAGGCCTACGCTGGGAAGTACTGTTCAATATCGCCTGCTTATGAGTAACATAAACAACCCCACACACACACACACACACACACACACACACATAGAAACATCCCAGATGCTCATGAATGCACCATAGGCCTAAAGTTAGACAGTGAAGCATGATCGGTCCATTAATAAACAGAAACTAAATATTTTTGCGCAACATATAGATCAACTAATAACGTAGCCTACAGTTGAACTGAAGGAAAACGCTCATAGATGTTTAAGCTCTGCCCGACAACACACTTTTCCACTGCTTCGAAATACGAAACTCAACTTCCGGGTTGAAGTCGACGCGCAGAAGAGGACATCCGAAAGCCGTCATATCCAATCATATGGGCATCTTGCAGCTGTTGTATGATTATTGCTGACATCGACTGGAAATTGCGAAGTTGGGGATATAACGGAGCGAATTTTTCGCAGCCACGGCCCATGAAAGCCCTTCTGCAGTGCACTGAATGATGACAACAGCTTCCAACGTTTTCCAAGGCACATGAAGACTTGCCCATTGGTGGAGCTAGCATCATACAGCTTGCTAGTTGGCTATTTTAATTTCATTTCGACAGTGCAGTGCAGCCGCCATTGTTGTTAGTTACACATTTTGGTGTAACTAACTATCGGGGTTTTTGTTTTAATATCTGGGCCTATCTTGTATTTGTATGTGTGGTGGTCTGCATTTAGCACGCAAGGTCCACTGTAAAACAAGGCAATACAAGCCCAAATAACTAGCTAGCTAAGTCAGCTAGCATTATTGCAGCTATTAGGCTAAATCTGACAGGTAAACAAAAGAAGACTGCTTACACGAAACTGTACACAGTCGCGAGGCGTGTGTACCTTTGCATTTGTTGAACCAGTCCCTTGAGGGGGAACAAGTCATGTCTCACGGAAAACGAAAAGAGATCTACAAATACGAGGCACCATGGACTGTGTACGCGATGAATTGGAGCGTTCGGCCCGACAAGCGCTTCCGTCTGGCTCTTGGCAGCTTCGTGGAAGAATACAATAATAAGGTAAGAAAGTGTCCTTAAATTACCCCAATAAGCCCTTATAGCTAACGTATCATAGTATATGTGTAGTAGGCCTACTGTATGATGTTATTTTGAAAATTGATTGTTGTCCTATGTTGAACTATGTAATATAATGAACGGCACTTGGATAAGAAGTAGTAGCCTACCATCTCTCAATAGAAATACATCAGTATTTCTACCAGTACCAGTATTTCTAACAGTAGCCTACCATCTCTACAATTGTACGCGTATCTAATGTGTGTACGCATATCTATGTTATAATATATATATATATACTATAATGTTACCTGCACTAATGAGCATACATTTGATCTGTTATGCAGGTTCAGCTGGTGGGTCTGGAGGAGGAAAGCTCAGAGTTTGTGTGTCGGAACACCTTTGACCACCCGTACCCCACAACTAAAATCATGTGGATCCCAGACACCAAAGGGGTGTATCCCGATTTATTGGCCACAAGTGGGGACTATCTCCGTATCTGGAGGGTAAGCTTACTATGAAAGATGTCATAATCTAGTAGTCTTCTAGGCAGTTAGCTCATGAACTAATCAAATGGGTCTCCTTTCATAGTTCTGTTTCTGGCAGAACATTCACTCCTGACTGGGTTTTGCAATACCCACAAAGCATAAGGGTGGTAATAACTTATATCTAGGGCTGTCAATCGATTAAAAAAAATAATCTAATTAATTACATACTCTGTGATTAATTAATCTAAATTAATCACATATATCATTTTTGCTGTGAAAGTATTTAAACATTTTAAATTCAAATAAATCATTGAATAATCAGCATTAGTGACATTAGTTCAAAAACTCTTTTATTATTATTTTAATAATGGCCATAATAATCTATGATGACCTAATATGCTGAGGAAATAAATTCAAAAGTGCTTCGGGAAGAAGTTGTTTTTCACATACAAGGTAGCTATTTCAGGCCACAGATATAACCTAGGGGACACAATGAAAATAAATTAACACTTCCCTCAATGTCAACACTATTTCTTTGCATTGATGTGTGACTAGAGTTGATGAACTCCGGTGATATGCAAATTCCTTGCTGCAGACATTGCAAAGGACTTTATTTTAATCAACACTTTATTTTTATCAACACCATCAGGCCGTTGTTTAAAGTAAATGTTCCAATCAATGATCTAGTCAGCACATTTTCTTCTCTCTCCTTCATTTTACAGTCTAATGGTTACTGACTACAATGGCTTGGGGTCAAAGGTCATACGGAATCGATTAATCTGCGTTATTTTTTTTAATCAGTTATTTTTTTTCTCAAATTAATTAATCGAAATGAATCAGTTATTTTGACAGCCCTACTTACATAATTTTATAAGATGTCACACAGGTTCCTTCTCTGCAGAAATAGCTTAATGTTGTAAATGTAAATCATAGTATACTTCAAGACTGGCCTATGTTTGAGCATTGCATTTGTATTGAAATTTCCCTCACGGGATCAAAAGAGTATTATATACAACGAAAGTGCATTTGTACAGGAGCTATAGGGTGAAACTTCATTCAGCAATTTCACACAGAAGCATTCTGGCCATCACATGTCAATACTAGTAATGCCTTAAGAGCTAAATTAAAGCCAGCTGTCATTTTCATGCTAAAACATTTGTCTGTTTGTTTGTTTGTTTGTTTGTTGTGTCTCTGAGGTGGGAGAGACAGACACACGGCTGGAGTGCCTCCTAAACAACAACAAAAACTCTGACTTTTGTGCCCCCCTCCACCTCTTTCGACTGGAACGAAGTTGACCCAAATCTTTTGGGTAAGCAGCAAAAAGAGGGGCTTTAAAGGGTTTGTCTGTGATTCTGTTGAAAGTCTAAGGGGCTTGTGGTTCTAGTAGACTTGTAGAAAAATAGTTGTTCAATAATTTGTGACCAAATTGCTAATGATGCTCTATGAATAAATAAGATGGAGTTGAATTGAGACACAAAAGTGCTTCTAGACATTAAAGACAACAGTGGGCTATAATTATTGTGATGTATTGGATCTACAAATATTTTTGAATGGATCCGATCTACAAACTTTTTCTGTATTAAAACGAAGTGCAACATGGCACCAACCTTTGTGGAGTAATTTGTTCCTATCCCTCATTCATTGTCCACTCTTCCATTCTCCCTCTTTCTCCCCATCCCTCTTTCCCTCTTTCTCTCTACCATTCTCTCTTCCATTCCTCTCTCTCTCCTGTTCCCCTCTTCCTCAGGCACGTCCAGCATAGATACCACCTGTACCATCTGGGGGCTGGAGACAGGACAGGTCTTGGGTCGGGTCAACTTGGTTTCGGGCCACGTCAAAACACAGCTCATCGCTCATGACAAAGAGGTGAGGACATCTGAAGGACACGTGGTGTTCTCAAGGCCTGATGAGACTGGTCACGGAGTATCATTACTACCAGATATGACTGTGTTTTGTTATTTTGCTTATTTTCATTCTAATTCTATGATCTAGTCTTGATAATACTCGTAAAATGTGGATGCTGTGGCTATGCAAAACCAATTACATTGGTACTAATAACAGTCTAAAAAAGTTGCCGTAGTGTTGCATTGGGATTCTAAAGAGCGCTGGCGTTCTGTTGGTGCGTTGCAGGTTTATGACATTGCATTCAGCCGGGCGGGTGGAGGTCGGGACATGTTTGCGTCGGTGGGGGCAGATGGCTCGGTGCGCATGTTCGACCTGCGCCACCTGGAGCACAGCACCATCATCTACGAGGACCCCCAGCACCACCCGCTGCTGCGCCTCTGCTGGAACAAGCAGGACCCCAACTACCTGGCTACCATGGCTATGGACGGCATGGAGGTGGGACTGTCGGCCTGTCTGTCTGTCTCCTGATTCCTGTTTCTCTGTCTCCCTGCAGTCAAATTAGCTGTATCCCTGATGGTCTTTCTCTCTGCTATCTCATTGTCCATCTGTCTGTTTTTGCTGTCTGCCTATCCCATCTCTTTCTGTCCATTCTATTCATCCATTTCTCTCTCTCGCTCTCTCTCCTCATCTTCCATCTGTCTTTCTCAGCCCTTTCCTCTTTGTATGACTCTCCTCACTTCTGTCTCCTGTTCTGTCAGCCCACCTTGTTCGATGTGTCAGTCTGTCCCCCATCTTTTTAAAGCCCATTCTATTGATATCTCTCTCTCTCTCTCTCTGTCCATCTTCCATCTGTCTTTTTCGTGCCCTGTAGATTACCGTTATGTCTCTCCTTTCCTCTACTGTGCCTGTGCGGCCTCATTACCCAAACACCTCCTGGGCTATTTATAGGCCCCACACAGGGTAGTATCTAAGCAGAGAGGACGATTCTAATCTAACACCACTTCTCTTCCTCACACACACACACACACGGATTCTCCTTCTCTTTCTCCTTCCAAGAATTAAAGTTTTCAGGCACTTTCAAGCCCTGTCCCTCTCTCTTTGTTTATGTCTTTCTTTTTCCTCCCCTACTCCCTACCTCCTCCTCTGAGACTGCATTTACTTTTCTTTTTTTGGTGTTATACATCACTTCCTTCTCCTCCCACACTGCTTCTCACATTACTTAGTTATCACAGTGTATTTTCCTCTTTGTCCCTCTCCTGTGTTGTAGTTCAGTTCATCATTGATCATCATATCATCATTGGTTTAACATGCCTCATGTGTCTCCAGTATGTATCCGTTATGGCTAAGGCTAATGACTGGTCTTGCGGCCTCTCTGCCAGGTGGTGATTTTGGACGTGCGAGTGCCCTGCACTCCAGTGGCCAGGCTGAATAATCACCGGGCGTGTGTGAACGGCATCGCCTGGGCCCCCCACTCCTCCTGCCACATCTGCACAGCAGGTAGTCAATTCTTTCCACCCCCTCCCTCTCCCCATTCACAAAAATATTGAACTCAACCAGGTATATAGGAAGAGTTTGCATGTGTGACCTTTACTAGTTTTAGATAATCAAGTGTACCATTAATTCAGACAGGCCATGGTAGTCTGCCTACTGCCTAGCTTGTCAGCTGACACTCAGCTGGACCAACTACAGTTGCCCACCTGAATTAATGGTTCCATTTAATCCATTTGAATACACCTGCTGAGCTTGCCACTCAAATTCTTTTTGGTCATCAGATTTCTTTACAAGTTAACTGAAATGTCTGTCTATCTGTCTGTCGATCATTTTATCCCTCACTCAGCGGACGATCACCAGGCGCTGATCTGGGACATCCAGCAGATGCCGCGCGCCATCGAGGACCCCATCCTGGCCTACACGGCCGAGGGCGAGATCAACAACGTACAGTGGGCCTCCACCCAGCCCGACTGGATCTCCATCTGCTACAACAACTGCCTGGAGATCCTGCGCGTCTGAGAGCCTGAATGTCTGAGCCTGGCAACAGAGATGCGGGAGGACTCTTATTCACTTTCATACACACACCACACAAACACACACACACACAGACACTCACTCACTCACTCCATTTCTTTATCTGTCCTATTTCTCTCATAAACTTCTGTCTCTTCTCTCTCCTGCTCGGTCACTCTTTGACAGCCCTTTCACAATCTTTGCTGTTGTGATCTTCAGGTTGGTCTTTCCAGTCTTTTCCTATCCATCTGGTCTATTCAATCTCTCTCTCTCTCTCTCGTTCCATATCTCTGTCTGCCCTGTTGTATTGTATTATTCATCCCATTGTACATGGTCATGGACGGATACATGAGCTCCCCTCCAAAATTTGGAAAGGACCTGCGGGCGCCATGTTTTCAGTATTTATAAAGCTTGACACTGATACAGATGTTTTTCATCATGGCGTCGTGGTGCTGTTTGATAATGTAGTAGTAGATCATCTGGATTTGAAGTGCTTTCAGTACGAGTTCATCTCTCGAGTGGCTTTGTACAGCTTTACTGCTTATTTGTAATGTTCACAAAAAATGTACTCTTGCAGGTTAGGTCTTTGTTTTTTTGAAGTTGTTGTGTTTTTTATTTCTTTGTATTTGATGTGCTATTTTTTTAGTTATGTTTGGGGAATTTTGATGCATTTCTGGTTTATTATTGACATGTGGGTCATTTGAAGGACTTCAACAACCCCCTTCCTTCTAAGGCCGAAGTGACTAGCCATGATAAAGACATTTGAAGAAGCTGCGGCACAACCAGCTGGTCTGAGATCAGCTGCATGTTTTATTGGTGTGTTTTTGTGTTTGTTATCATTTATTATTTCTAAAGTAGATATTTTCCTCTTGTCAAGACGATACAGGATGTGAATTGAGACTATTTAACGTTGTCTACGCGAGTCTGAAGTCAGTCAGGAAGGACACCACACAGAGAGAGGGGAGTTTTTCAGCCAACCAACACCAACACACAAGACAGAGAAACGCTGCCGCCCTCCTCTGATCACAGCGGGTCTTGCCGTCAGAGACTTGGTCTTCACTTGGAACCGTCCTGCCTGCCCCCGTCCTGGAAAAAACTAAAGCAACTATTGTGCAGTGACTGATTACTGCAGTGTGTGTGTGTGATTACTGTGTGTGTGTGTGTGTGATAGAGAGTGTGTGTGTGTGTGTGTGAGAGAGAGAGAGAGAGAGGGAGAGAGAGAGAGAGAGAGAGAGAGAGCGAGAAAGGGTTGGAGATGTGGGTGCCCATAAACAGTGTTTATTGTATTTCTGAAATGAGTCTAAAAACTCAATGAACAGGATCTTCTTCACTGAGTGTAACTATAACAAAACAATACTAATATTAATCTTGTACTTTCCTTACACATTGTGATCCCTGGTTGCAGCTGATCCTAGAATGGATGGAACTGGTCTAGAACCAGCTGCTTTCGGGCTTGTGTCAGAATTTGTCACTGGGATGTTCTGGGTCACATTGATCCACTTCTGGAAGGGGGTTAAAGTACGAAGCGAGTTTAGCGGAAGGTTGAGCCTCAAGCCAGAGGTTTATTCAAATTTGGCAAAAATTTGTGGCAAACTTGTTTTCTTTAACCATTTAAATGTGAATGTTTTGTGTAAGCTTTTTGTAAGTTATTCACTGTAAACAGAAAGTGCATGCAACAATGCAATAGCCACAAATGTTCACCTTGTGTTTGCTGGACTTGAACACACCTCTAGCGTTAGACTCAACATATACCACTAATCTCTTTTCACAGAATACCCCCTATTCCACTGTGTCTAGGCAGCCATTTTGTTTTCTGTCAAGTTTGTTTGTTTGTTTTTCTATGATATTCAGAACCAAACAGTAGCATCTGTGATTTGGGAAGACATGAAAAAATAGACATCGCAAATATCCCCCAATATGTTAATGTAGTTCCTGTCTACATGTAAACTAGTAATAAATTAGATGATGAAAATAAATATATAAGCTCTAAAACTGGACTATGATATCTAAACAAACAGATTGTCTACTAACTGTTACTCCCTGTGTTTTCATTGATGTTGGAAACAGTCTTAAATAACAGCAGAAAAATACGTTTCTCTGCCAGTTTTGACGAAGGCCTGTTGGCATCTTTCACTGCAAATCCCCAGACAATATAACATGTCGAGTTAGCTGCTATGTTTTTAGTGTTATTAACTTATACAAATAATTTGCATGTTACATATAGAGAGACTGATAGAATGGACATTCCTACTGGTTACCAAGGCTATTCACAATGTGGTGCCATTCTATTGTACAAAACCCAGGGGGAATGTAAAAACAGTGCTTACAGCACAGGAATGCAAATTATATATCACTGAAATGCATGAGGTGTGTGGTGGTTTAAACTACTCAAACCAGCTGAGTTGGTTGGACTGTGGAGTCGTATGCAGTTCTTTGTTGCTGTGGTCTCTATGAAGGCATGCAGTCCAGAAGTCAATCCTGTGAACCCCTAATTAGGGGACAACAAGACCCAGTCTCTCAGGTCTTGGGAGGCTGCAGTGGCCAGTGGTCCTGATGTCGTGTCTCTAGCTGACAGGAAGGGAAGGATCCGACATGTGCTTCTGGATCTCACCAAAGGGCAGCGATGCATCCAGGTTGCTGGGCAATGAAGGGGAGCGCTGGGAGGCGCCACGTGATGAGGTCATCGCTGATGGACAACCCATCTTCTCCTGAGAACGGGCGTCGGGGCTCGCCGCCAGGTCCATCTCCGGGGTGATGGGCATGCTCCCCTCCTCGCCCGACACCACAGTGACGTGGACGCTGCTCGACAGGGACTCCTGGGATTTCTGGGTCACCTTGGTCTCTGACTGAGCAGCACACTAGGGGGGGATGGAGGGAGGAGAGGAGCTTATTAAAGTCATGCAGAGAAAGACGGCGAGTCACTCATCGTCCATTGCTTGGCGCCTGAAAAGTTGAGATTAGTTGAACTTACTTCTGGAGTCACTGAATTTCATGAACACTCCATAGTCTCTAGTCTCTTCCTGTCTGAATGTGGCTTCAGAAATGATATTCCCATGGAGAGATGAGGAGAGGGGATGAGACTAGGTGATATGTCTCTTCTTGTGTCAATGTCCATGCATGTGGCTTAAGTTTTCACTATGGATGAGCTGCTACGCTTACACATTATTTAATTACCCCATGGAAGTCGGAAGTTTAGAAGGATTGAATGATGTCAAAGAACTGAGTTTTGAACTGTGCTTTTGTCTGCCTTTTTCTTTCTTCCATTTTTGCCATTCTACGGTCTGGTCAGAACTCTTCAATACATTCCACAATCTGTGTAAAACCCATTTGAGTATTCTTTGTCTATTATGAATAACTGTTCTCCAGTGCTGTGCAAACACTGAAAAGTTAACTATGCTCAAAAATGGTGAAAAAATGGGAAAGGCTGCACTGTAACTAGTGGCGTTAGGACCTGGCGTGTTCAGTACCTGTAGTGAGGAGACCCAGCTGTCTCTGGGTCGACTTGCGAGCGGGTACACGCCATGAAGCCCTGGCACCCCTGGCCCATACAGGGTAGTGGGGTCGGGCGGGTGGCTGTCAGGGGAGACAGTGCTGTAGGCGGGGGGCACAGGGGCCATTTGCCTCTGCAGGAGCTGCAGAATGACGTTAATGTCTGCGGTCATACGCGTCTCCAGTCTGAGGACACAGATCAGGGGTAAGGCCAAACAGATCAGATTCGTATCTCTCTCTCAACACACACACACACACACACACACACACCTGTTGAGTTGGCTCTGTAGTAGATCGAGTCGGGCCTGGAGAGTGCTGGGCTGGTCGCGTGAACAGGGTGGTGGACGGGTGCCCCGTGCTGATGAGGACCTCCAGTGGTGCTGGGGAAACTGGGCCGAGCAATGGGGCCAGTACTGGTAAAGCCCGGCAACTATTGGGGCCAAATAGAGAACCAGAACCACAGGAAAGGAGAGGAATGTTAGAGAACCGGTCACCACAAAAGATGAAAAAAAAGAAACACATTTGACTTAGTGTGATACCACAACCCTATTGATAACCCTTAAAGGTGTGGGTTTTTGAACATTCTAACATAAGATTCCGTTCTGCAACAATTGAAGGTTCTAAAATTCTATGTTGAATTCAATGAACCTAGATATTCTTTAGAACATTAATTTTCCAACACCGGTGTGACGATACACCTTTAAGGGATAATCATATCATACATCAATCCAGTAAGTCAGTCTCCACTGTACCTTGGTGCCCCCTGTCTATGCCACTCTCCATGCCCACTGAGGAGGCCCCTCCTGGGGGCAAGAATCGCACCACGGTGGGGGGGTAGTCCAGGGGGTCCTCATTAGGGGGGTACTTCTGGCCGTGGGTCAGCAGGGGAGGGGATTTGCTGAGGTCCTCGCTGGACTGGGATTGGGACTGGGACTGGGAGGTGTTGCCACAGCTGCACAGCTCGTCCCAGAGGGGGTAGGGGCGGAGGGACGGTGGGGGTGGGTGTGCCCCAGTTGGGGGCACGTCTGTGTGAGGGGATAGGAGTTGTCCTGGTCCATGCCATCTGGCCAGAGACAGAGGGCAGAGATATTGTGTGAATGTCAACGGGTGTGTGTTTGTGTGTGTGTGGGTTTAACATCGTGTATGTTTGACTTCATCTTGCAGATTAAAAAAGTAAAGTAAAGGGAACACAAAGTAGCTCTTTTTCAAGCCTGGGTATCATGGTAGGCACAGAACAGTCTTTGTTTGGCCACTGAGAGGATGCAGTTATACTGACTTGCTCAATCACATCTTCACTGTGTCTAACTGTTAAGAAACAAAGTAAACTGTGTGTGCGTGTGTGCGTATGTGTGTGTTTGTGCTCACCTGGTCTGTTACGTCGGTCCAGTGAGTTTCGCCGGTGCCTGGCCCTGTGACCACGGTTACCACAGTCTGAATCCTCTCTGGGCAGCATCTGGATCACCTGGTTCACCTGAGCACACGTTACAGACCACCAGTTACACATGTGTGTGTGTTTGTTTGTGTGTGTGTGTGTGTGTGTGTGTGTGTGTGTGTGTGTGTGTGTGTGTGTGTGAGTATGAGAGTGTGTGTGTGTGTGTGTGTGTGTGCGTGTTTGACTTGCATCTCTGAGGTTGAAGGTGATCTCCAGGTTCCTCCAGAAGCTGTCTGCGAAGACCGGGTACATGTCCAGTACCTCCAGCAGGTCCTCCCTCTGGATGTGGTGCAGGTCACAGTAGGTCAGGGTCAAAACATCAGCGTTGCTGCGCCCCGTTTCCGCAAACAGGTTAATGGACTCCCCAAACGTGTCGTTTTTACCTGCACCACACAAAACATTACTTAAAGTGTTGTTTTTTCATTCATTCAAACAGTCAAAAATTACCTATAAATGGTAACAGAATCCATCTCTCTTTGTGATGCGACTTTGCGCTGTACTAAATATAATGTCAGTCAATTGTAGAGTCCCATTACAAACTTAAGGGTGCATTTAGGACTTTTTTCCAATAGAATTGTACATATACTACCTACTTATTACTGTTTAGTGAAGTTGATTTAAATTCCAATTAAATCTAATTTAGTCAATTTGCTGGTTCATTTGCTACATTCAATTTGGTCAATTGTTATTTATCATTTTTGTTTCCAAATAAGACAGGGTTTAGGCAAAGTCCTTTTAGGCAAGTCCCTCCACTCGGCGGCCATATTGCAACGCTTTTCGGGGATTTATCAGGCATCTATTTCAGGCAGAACTGCGTGTGCGCAAGGCTTCACGAATCACAACACACCAACCTTGCTCCAGCTGCGAGATCACAACACATGGTTGGCACGATGTATTCACATGTCAACTCTTAGCGGCGAAAGGGGGGGAATTTGTGTAGACGACTGGCATGTTTGCGTTACGAACTAACCCCATACATCTCTATGGGAGATTCCTTGAGTGCTGTGTCTCCTCATTAGAAAGTCTCTGGTATAGGTACAGTACATGGACTAATGCATTAGCATGCAATTCCCCAACTCTCCCACTAGACGGAAGCATAGGCTCTTGAGTGTTGCTAATTAGGGCCCGAGCACCGACGGTGCGGTTCCGGGACGGAACTATGAATTTTAATACCCTTCCACA
The DNA here is from genome assembly GCF_017589495.1 of Alosa alosa. Lineage (NCBI taxonomy): Eukaryota > Metazoa > Chordata > Actinopteri > Clupeiformes > Clupeidae > Alosa > Alosa alosa. Next base: position 6,366,884 of record NC_063210.1, read on the forward strand.
TAAACAATAAATGTGTCTTAATTCACCATGCATGGCTTGAAATGTTTTATATTTCACAGGTCATTGAAGACCATGTTAATGATAATATTCACATGCCCATAATGCATGTTTGGTCGCCACAAACTGGCAACAGAAAGAATGACAATTACACTGATGTCACATGATCAATTTTAACATACTGCTCCTAGACGGTTTGTCAGATTCATGTGAAATTTGGCAAACATTATGCCAAGATGTCGCTGATGTTAAATTGTGAAGGGATTTTTGATATGTTATATATTTGATATGATTTTAATATCTCACCACATAAAGAGGAAATGTGTCATAAATCACAGTGCATTGAATGAATGGTCTGAAACTTCTCAGGTTAATAGAGATCATGATTATGATGATATCCAGACACCCAATGGGCCTGCCTGGCATAGCGCCACCACCTAGCCAAGCAGGAAATGTGCCAGAAATGGACAATGCCTTAAGTGATTGATCTGAAACTTTATAAAATATTGGATATCATTATTGTGATGATATTCACATTCATAATTCACAGGCCTAGCATAGTGCCACCATCTGGACAAGCCGGAACTGTGACAGACATGCTCTATGCTTTGAATAAATGGTCTGAAACTTCTCAGGTTAATAGATATTATGAATATGATGATATCCAGACACCCAATGGGCCTGCCTGGCATAGCGCCATCACCTGGTCAAGCAGGAAATGTGCCAGAAATGGACAATGCCTTAAGTGATTGATCTGAAAGTTTACACAAATTTTGGATATCATTATTGTGATGATATTCACATGTCTAATTTCCATGTCTAACATAGCGCCACCATCTGGCCAGCCAAAAAGTGTATCAGAAATGTTCTTTGCTTAAAATGAATGGTCTGAAATTTCTCAGCTTAATATATATTATGATTATGATGACACCCAATGGGGCTGCCTTGCATTGCGCCCCCACCTGGCCAAGCAAGTACATGAGGCAGAAAATAAAATACAAAAACAAATAGCACACGCATGAAATATGTACATTTCACAAATGCACCACATCGGTGCTTTGTTGGATTTCGACATGTCACGGGTTGCGGCCCGCAGGTGCTCGGGCCCGCCATTGCCGCTTGCAGCTATATTTTCTTTTTGAAGTAGGCCCATATTTTTGGGGACTTTTTTGCTTTTATTATGATAGGACAGTGAAGAGGCTGAAGCAAGTGGGAGAGAGATTAGGCGGGATCTGGAAATGGCCCTGGTCTGACTTGGACCCGTGGGCACCAGAATGTGGTACGGGCGCTGTAACCACTTGTGTCACATGAACACGGCCTCTCACCCAGCACTGCCAGCACCATGTTGTGGCGCGACACCTGGATGGAACCACGGGTGATGAAGTAGAGGGAGATGAGCATGTCACCGTGGTGATAGAGAGTGTCGCCTGGCGGCGAGTGGATGGTCTTGAAGCGCATGGCGAGGGCACGGAGGCAGGCCTTGCTGGCGCCGCGGAAGGCCTGGCAGTTCTGCAGCAGTGAGCGGTTCAGGTGCAGGCAGATGTCCGCCTGAAGACACTCTGGGAATCCCTTTAGGACCTGGGTGGAGGAGGGGGAGAGACAAAGAGGTATTATATAGACCTGAGGAGAGTGAGGAGGTACCATTCCAATTCATTTCAATGGTTGATACTAGGCCAATTATTTTCAACCCAAAAATGTCTAGATTGGTGTACGCCAAGTTTAAAAATGGTGTCACTTCCGCCCACAGAACAAGCCAGTCAGGCTTCACATTACAGATGCCACAAACTATATTGTCTTTGTGGAGTTTATTCCCCCCAGCTTGGCAACTGCTAGCTCATGGGAACATTCACCAATCCACATAGAAAACAGTATATGTTGCCAGTAATGCTGCACCTAATTAGTTTGTTTGAGACAATTGGGATGACTAGTTTGGATGCTAACTTGCTGAAGATAACCTTCAGAGAAGCTCTGTTACAGCCTCTGAATCTGTGTGCCTGTGTGAGTGTGTGTGTGTGTGTGTGTGTGTGTGTGTGTGTGTGTGTCCATCACCGCATTCATGTCGATGCCATTGGTGTAGGTCCAGGCGTGCTGGAAGTACTCTTCCAGCCTCTGCCTGAGGCAGCCAGGGATCTGGTGGAAGCGGATGAACTCCTTGACCCTCAGCATCTGGGTGTGGTAGCGCGTTGTGCCCGAGTACAGGCGTTGGATGATGGCTGACACGTTCCCAAAGATGCTGGCGTACATCAGAGCTGGGATTTGGATTGAAATAATACATCAGTCAGCTGTTGTTTTTGGAGAGAAAACTGTGATGCATGTAGTTGTGATGATGGGAATATATTTTGTGTGTGACTGTTACAATGTCTAAAAATATGCCAACCTTATAGAAACCTAATATAAAATTGTTTAATGACATTGAGGAAGTCATGAATTTTGCATGTTCTGTATGTCTATGGTGAGGCAGGAAAGTGTTCCAATTGTGTTTAAATGTGTTAAAAGTGTTTAAATACACTTTACATTGTGAAAGGGTAACAGGATTTGGTTGCTCAATCCAGTGTTTTTATGAGGTCAGTGTAAATCTCTTAATATGAGCTCTGCATCTTTGACCCCTCACCCCTGGCAGGTGCCTAGACAGGTACTGACATCTGATGAGCAGATGGAGAGGAACTTCTTGGAGTTTTGGGCAAGACGTGCGAATGTGTGTGTGTGTGTGTGTGTGTGTGTGTGTGTGTGTGTGTGTGTGTGTATGTGTATGTGTATGTGTTTGTGTGTGTGCATGTGAATATGAAGCAACTCACATCCGATGAGCATGACGCAGATGGAGAAGATCTTCTCGGAGTTGGTGTTGGGCGAGACGTTTCCGAAGCCCACGCTGGTCAGGCTGCTGAAGGTGAAGTAGAGCGCCGTTACGTACTTGTCCTTGATGGACGGCCCCGACGTCGGGTCGCTGTAGTTGTAGCTCTTGCCCAGTTCTCTTGCCAGGTTGTGTAGCCAGCCGATATTCATGTAGGGCCGCTCCACGTAGCCAATGGCGTACCAGATGCAGGCCAGCCAGTGGGCGATCAGCATGAATGTGCACATGAGCAGGAAGAGCACGGCCGCGCCGTATTCTGAGTAGCGGTCCAGTTTGCGTGCCACGCGGACCAATCGCAGCAGGCGGGCCGTTTTCAGCAGTCCAATCAGAGTGGTCGTCGTCTGGAGGGGAGGGGTTAGAAGACAGAAGGGAACTGAAGGGAGCTGGTCTCAGAATGAACGAAAGGGGGTAATTTCAAGTATAGTGCAACCAGAAAGTTTTCAGACCCTTTCAAGTTTTCCACATTTTGTTGTGTTTCAGACTCATCTTAAAATGGATTCAATTAATTTTTGTTCTCATCAATCTACACACAATATTCCAATACTCCACAAAAAACAGGTGTTTTTGTTTTGTAATAAAAAATAAATTACAGAAATATTCCATTTACATAAGTATTCAGACTTTTTGTTATGATGCTTGCAGTTGAGCTCTGGTGCATCCTACTTCTATCAATGGTCCTTGAGATGCTTCTACAACTTGATTGGACAGCCATGTCTTCCTACAGTAGATCTGGCCGCCCAGCTAATCCGGGCCTAAGGGTCTTGGTCAGACAGATAACCAAGGACCCAATGGTCACTATGATTGAGATCCAGAGTTCATTTGTGGACTTTGTGGACCTTACAGAATGACAAACATCAGTGCAGCTCAGTGCCTGCTTTCTTTCACACACGCCGTTGGGAATTATGGCCAAATAGTTCAATCTTCATTTCATCAGACCAGAGGATTTTATTTCTAATGGTCTGAGAGTCCTTCAGGTGCTTTCTGGCAAACTCCCCGCAGGCAATGGCTTCCATCTGGCCACTGTCCTTCTGTAAGCTTCTCTCATCTTCATAAAGGGACTCTTGATCTCATTGAAAGATGATCATAGTGACCAAACTACATGAGTATGAATTGGTATGGTTATGTGAACCATTCCCACACGTGTGTAGTTTGTGTTAATTTACAGAGGTGAATCTACTGTTTGGAACCATTCAAAGACTTCCAAGCTGTTCTCTTGGTAGATAATAAATGTTCCCAGCTGGCACCTATTGGTAGATAGTAAATATTCCACAATCATAGCAGCAGTCTACTTATAAGCAACACATTTAGAACAAGAAAGGAGCCACAACTAGTAGATTATCTATCATCATAGTTTTACTGCTGTAACTATTGTGTATGTATGTATGTATGTATGTAAGTATGTATGTATGTATGTATGTATCTATCTATCTATCTATCTATCTATCTAAGTCAATCTGTGTATCTCTAGTTACCAGACCGCAACATAGGCCCAACCCTGCCCATGCACTGACAGGAGACGGCCTGTAGGGGGCACATGGGGGTCATGACAATTGTCTGCAGAGGTCCAACACAGTCCCTCCTCTCACCTCATCGGAGCCCGACCTAAAGACCAGCAGGTCGAAGGGGATGGCCGCCACTAGGTCAATGAAGAACCAGCCCTTCAGGTAGTGCACGGCGATGCGTCTCGGCTGTGTGACCACCTCGTCGATGCGGTCCACGTAAGTGGTGCGCAGGTTGATGACGATGTCCACGATGAAGAGCACGTCCACCACCACGTCGGCCACACCCAGCGGGTTGCACGCGTAGCCGCAGGCACCGTCTGCGCTGCCGATCCCGAGCTCACGCTCGTCCAGCAGGAAGGCGGCCGAGTACGGTGTGAAGACGGCCGTGTAGAGCACCAGGATGAGGATGACCCAGTCCCACACGGCCTTGAAGGGGCTGTAGTGCAGCATGATCCAGCTGTGGGTCTCGGCCTTGTGCAGCTTATACTCTGGAAGCACATCCTCTGCTAAGGACAGCACCTGGGGAGGGTCAGAGAAAGAAGAGCGCGGTTGGAATTACACTTTCAATTACACTTGGGATGTACTTTCAGAAGCTTTCACACTGGGCATGTACATCAAAACTGAAATGTTCGAAAGCTGTTATGTATGACTATTAACTATTTTTAAATCTTAAAAGATCCAGCCCAAGCCTAATAATATTAGAAATTTTAAGAAAATTAGAATTAAGAGAAATCCGGCCGATTTTTACATGTATCTTGATCGCTAAACATCGCCAAGAACTGTCGACCAAAATCGGTGCTACAGAACTGGAGTAGCTGCAGCCAATGGCCGGTGCTCCCAGTGAGCTACAATGCTAGGTCTGGGGGCATCATCTAAACGTACCTTTCTGCCTCAAAATGTTATTAAAAGGTCTGTGCTTACAAAGTCCTTACAAAACGATGCATTTTCTACTTATTAGTTGTGAAGAAGCCGTTTAAATTCAAGTTTGTACTTGGCAAAAAGGCACGTTTAGATGATGCCCCCAGACCAAGCATGGCAACTCACTGGGATCAAGATCCATGTAAAAATCGTCCGGATTTCTCCTTTAACCCATGACTTCTGCTGCTATTAAAAATAATTATACAAAAACAATTACGCAAAAAGATATTTCTACATAGTCTATGTGCAGAGGTGGAAAAAGTAAGAAAATATTGTACTCAAGTAAAAGTACCAATACTTTGATGAAATATTACTCAAGTACAAGTTAAAAAATACCGATCTGAAAATGTACTCAAGTAAAAGTAAAAAAAGTAGTTCATTTAAAATGTAATTTTAAGTAAAAGTTACTTAGTTACTTTTTTTTTTTTGGGTGGGGATTGATTGTTGTTGTGTGATCTCGCCGCTGGAGCAAGATTGGTGTCGCGGAAACCCACGCACACGCATTTCTGCAGAAATAGATGCCCGATAAGTGCCCAAAAAGCTTGCAATATGGACGAGAGTGGAAATACTTGCCTAAAAGGACTTTGGTCCTAGCTCGAAGTTGCTGCAGCCAGCAGCTAAGGCAGCCATGTTCATGCTCCCAGTGTGTAGAGCTCGAGCTCAACTCAACTCGAGCTAGGTAAAACCCATTGTTTCAGTTTTGTTCATACCGACAGTACTGGGTGACGCTTGAGAAATGTCAAAAATTTGAAAAAAATCACTGGAGTTCTCCTTTAAGTTTGAGCAGTAGTTGATTTTCAAAGTTAGTTGCACTCATCCTTGGTCACTTTGCAGTGAACAGTAATCCAGCACAACTGAAAAGCCCCTCACAGGCAGCTGAGACAGGCAGGCCAATGTTGAGTTGCAGAGTTTTTTTTATATTTGGAAACGAGCAGAAGGTTCAGCAGATTAAAGGGTGTTGAACTGGGGAAAAGTGGAAGTACTAGGACCCCAATGGAGGAGAGGGCCCTTGAAAGGTGGATTACGGGGGGCGCAACATTTTCACCAGGCATTAGTAATAACTCAGGTAATCCACACATAAAAAATCCAAACAACTCCATAAGTAGAGTCATGTGTAATGAAGTGGAATAACACAGGGGAAAAGTATTGAACACGCTAAGAAAAAGCACTAAGGAAAGGGAAGGAACGAGCTGGAATCTGTAAGTAGTTAGAGAGTAGTTATCCTTTCTATCTGTGCAAATTAATATAAGCTTAGTTAGAAGCCTACATATTGATGGGCTATAAAAAAAGTTTTCATTACCAAGGTGTCACACAAGAAACATTTCATGATGGATAAAAGCAAAAGCTCTCCCAAGACCTTTGCAACCTTATTGTTGCAAAACATCAATGAAACTGGTTACAGATGCATTTCAAAAACTTCAGAATCTTCCAGTAAGCAGCATGGGAGCCATTATCTGCAAGTGGAAGGAACATCACTGCATCATCAACCAGCCATGCACAGGATCTCCTCACAATATTTCTGATCAGGAGTCAGAAGGATAGTCAATTCCAAGAGCCAAGGACCACTTGGAGAAAGCTCCAAAAGACTTGAAGGCAGCCAATTCAATTAAATTCAATTAAACAGTTCTGGAAGTAACTAAAGATCAGGATTCACAAGAGGGACCCCTGGGCCAAAAATCACACCTGATACCGCGACTAATACGCTTTCTCATACAGGAAATGTCTTGAAGCTGTCATTACAAACAAAGGCTTTCCACAAAGTATTGAAGAAATTTCAGTAGGAACGTTCAATACTTTTTTTCCTGTGTCATTCCACTTTTATTACACATAACTCTTATGTTTGTATTTTTATATGTGTGTTAATATAATGTGTGGTGAAAAATTCAAGACTCACTGGAAGTTTAGGCTAAGTAGGCTACTGAAAAACATTTAAGTGTTCAATACTTATTTCCACCATATATTTATTTTACCTGAATATTTTAACTTCCTTCCTTTTAACTTCCTACTTTAAATGTCAAAATGAATGTCAGACTAAATAGTTTGACTGACTGTAATTTTGTATACAAATATAGTGAAAAACTGTCTAAGGTCACTCTCACTCTCCCTTGCTAAAGAGCTAAATGGTTTAGTCCGCCTGCACGATTCATTAGGTAGTCTACAGTATCTTTTGTTTATTTAGCTGAGCATCGCTAGTGGGCCTAGTGGACCGCTTTCATTGTTGTGTTGTTGGTGCAATGTCTTTCCCAAGAAAGCCAAGTCAGGTTACCAAAAAAAAAGTCCAAAACAGGAAAAAAGAGAGACATTAAAATGAGGGGAAACAACTGCTAATCAACTTCTTTCCAAAGAAAGGTGAGCACAAACGCCAAAACACCTAAATCCCATGGTGTTTGCTTGAATATCTCCCGCAATCATTAGTGCTAAAACGAACTGAGACAACCCATTGAAATAGTGGAAAATACATAGCCTAGACATGTAATCTGATGCATCTCTCGTGATCCAGCTCCATCTCCATCACTTTCAGAAAGACTGCATGGCGCCAGCTTGATTCATGTCCTGTTGTAGGCTAGCCTACATGCTGATCATTATCACTAGGCTAGTGGTTTAGGGCACGCATTTTTCTCTCTCCCTTCTGTTTCGCTAGTCTTAACTTTTTTTTTTACCAAGTAACGGATGGGATTTTTGATGTAGCCGGGCACAATACTTCACTCAAAATGTAATCAAGTAAAATTTAAAATACCGATTTTATAAACTACTTAAAAAATACAAAATACACAGAAAAACTACTCAATACAGTAACGTGAGTAAATGTATTTCGTTACTTTCCACCTCTGTCTATGTGCAACATGAGCGATAGTTGCCATCTCTGTCTGAAAGGCAGAAAAGGCTATCCTGCACTCGCCCTCTCTCTGACTGGCTGGACCAGACTCACATGCACTTCATGAACCTGATCCTTCTCAGGTGGACAAAGCTGGCCTCTAGCTGTGCGTGTGTGTGTGTGTGTATCTGAATCCATGTACTCCAGCTGAGTCTTGACCGCAGTTAACCTATCGGTGTATATATTTTGACTGCTTTGGTGTGAGTGTGTGTGTGCATGTATGTGTGTTAATTGGTGTGTATGAGCGCATATGATACCTGTTGAACTGTCCCTGACTCCATGGACTATATTTAGTGAAGCATGAATTTTGAGCAGTGTTGCCCAGACTGTATCGCATCACTTAGCGCATTGGGGTCATTTACATTCAACACACAACCTTTGTCCACACCAGACCATGTGCCATACACACACACAGGCACACAGACACACAGACACACACACACACACACTATGAGTGAAGTCAGAATAGTGGAAATGATAGCATACAGCAATATAGACATTAAAGATCCCTAAGATAAGTACATAGGGATACAAGGGTTAGAACTCTCCCGTTTGCAAACAGCCATGAGGTATAAATCTCTGATGGACCAGCCTGATATAGATTATTCATTTTTTGTGAGAAATTATAACAAGCATTATGCACCACAAACATTCCGGAAAAATACACATTTAATCTAAAAGACTGTGAGTAAAAGTTTTGGAAGTTTTGTTTGAATTGGTCTTAAAAAAGGCAAAACCCTACCTTAACCCTAACCCTGCCCTACTAACCCTTACCCCAGATACAAGACAGATCATGCATATCTGTATTTGCTAGTTAACACAGATTCTCAACAGTGATACGATCACTGTATGGGTCATTCCACGTCAGTTCAACCAGGGCCCACGCACTTAGATCTCAAAAAATTCTGAAAAAATTACCAAGTGTACCTATGTTACCCAGGAGACACACTGTAAAATTACTCTTATGTAAGATCAATACTTTCCAAGATACAGCCAGTTTTACAGGGGAGGGGGTGTCGATTTTGTTCGGCCTCTTTTTTTGTCAAAGTTCACAAGCCCACAGCGCAAGAACTAAACCATGTAGGAGGCTCAAATTTTGCATGCTGGTACATAAATAGGAATAGTATGTAGCAAAAATAGTCACGCTTTGGTCTGGATAATCCTGCATGGTCATAGCTGTCCCTCAAAGTTGATGCACATTTTATTGGAGTTTTGGCTGGGCTCTGTTTAAGCCTTCAGAAGACATATTTGTACTCAACGTAGGCTCTTGATTTATTTTCCTTACTGAGATAAGTAGAAACACTCTCACAAAAACCAATGAACAGAAAACAAATCCCTTCAGGGTCTGAACAGCAGACCTCACAAGTCTGAAATCACTGAAATGTCATGCAAAACCTTCTAATGCCAACAACAGTGCAGTCGGCACAGATAACGGCTTGCTAGTGTGGTAACATATGGCTTTTATTGATATAGTTGGAAAAGCAGAGTTGCTATAGAGCTGAAACACAGGACTGTGCAGTGCAAAGCCAAGGCAACTAGTTGGAACAACAAGTAACCTTATCTGATCTGTCTTCCACATTACCATATAGCATGACAATTATAGTATCATTTGAAGATAGTTGCATATAAAACCAAACTTCAAAAACTGGCAAATTGTTGCATACTGGCAAATTGTTGCATCCCCTCAGATATTACTCATCCATCAATCAATAGACATGATTAAACAAAAAAGCAAAACTCATGGCAGCAAACACTTTGTGGTAAACAAGATCTCCTGGACAGATTAGGTGTGAGAAACCTGCTCTGGAACATTGCCACTGACCGACATGCTGATTGAACAAACGTTCCCGGTATTCCAGATTCTTCCGGATCTCACGGGTGCCGGATACAGTTCCTGTCTTCGAGGACAGAGACCGAACTCTGTCCTGCGATGGAAAGTGTCAATGTGATAATGTTAAGCATCAGACCAGCACTTGCTTCCACCAATTGTGTTTAATCCATGAGTCTCATTTACTGAGATAGTAACAGACTGAGAGAGTGAGAAAGACATACAAACAAAGTAAGCAAGATAGATAGATAGAGAGAGAGAAAGAGAGGGAAAGAGAGAGACAAACAGAGATAGGACAGCGAAGCAGACAGAGAGAGGAAGAGCGAGATAGAAAGGTCTGAAAAGGAAAAAAGAACGTTTCTTTGTAAATCCCATTTGCTTGAATCCAGTTTGGACTCTTTGACCCCTCTCTTCAAACACACAGACTTCAGATTCACCGGAGAGCAACAGCGCAGTCCATGTACGTCCACACTTACACTCACAAAAACGCCCACTACTTAGGCACACAACACAGCGATGAGACACACACACTCAGAACAGCAGTGGGCAGCAGCTGAACTTGTGAAGTGGACCGAGTGTGTGTGAGTGTGTGCCTGCACACTGTGTATGTGTGTGCATGCACCCTGTGTATGCATCATGCCTATGTGTCTATGCATTTCCTCTGTACATCTTTGTGAATGCGTGTGTGTCGGACTGTAGGTCAGATGTTTCACCCTGTGTTGTGATAGATAAAACAGTAAGATCGGCCACAGCTTGTCAAAACACTACACAGAACAGAGCATTATGGGAAATTGGACATAGAGCAAGTTTTTTTAAAAACACTGTTGATCCACTGTCTGGATTTGACCCATCTAAACAACACACGTACACGCGTGGATGCATGCATGCACAAACACGCTCTGACACACACACGCACAAACACATGGGCACCCACACACACACATGTACTGTATGCATGCATGCACACATGCACACACACACACACACACACACACACACACACACACACACACACACACACACACACACACACACACACACACACACACATAAACACACACACACACACACACACACACACACACACACACACACACACACATAGCTTTGTGAGGCAAAACCTACAGCAGCACACATGACCATACAATTATGCAATGGCATGGGACCAGCGCAGCAATGCCCGCGGCGGGGCACGATAAAGGGGAATGGTGGGTATGGATTCATCCCCTGGCCCCACACCATTTCCTGTGCCCCCTCTGGGCCCTCACCAGCGGCCTAATGATGTTTCCAGTCAAAGCCCCTGCCACTCTGCCACCAGCAGAGTGCCAGCAATAGAGCCTGGGCATCAATCTGGCCTGCTCGCTTCTCTTCCCCCCTCCGCATCTGCCCTCCCTGTCACAACAGGGTAGAACATCATACAGTATCTGCTCCACAGAATCAGTTTCCTCTTGTTGTTTTTGAATAGCACTGTGTGTGTGTGTGTGTGTGTGTGTGTCTGTTTATTCTCGCTGCCAATACTGCTGTTCCTGCCACGTGACATTGACTCACTGCTGAAAGGACAGACAGTCAAGGTAAATTAGAATGATATAACTCCAATATCCAGCAAGTGGTACATTTTTCAAGTCATTATTATTATTATTATTATTATTATTATTATTATTATTAACCAAAATAAGGTTGCCCTTTCCTTCTTTTATACATAATAGTCAGTAGTAATATAACTAGATGTACCGCAGAGAGGTACAAAATATGACCGCCGCCCAGTCCAGCACATTTTTTCCACAAAAATAAATCACGCTGAAAGGCCTATATGATTCTAACTGTCTCACTGAATTGCATTATCCACACTCAATTCTAACTGGTATCTGCTTTGTGTGTTTGTGTGTGCGTGCTTGTGTGTGTGCCTGCGTATGTGCCAGTGCATGCAAGTGTACATATGTCTACTGTATGAGTATGTGTCATACGTATGATTACTGTGAATGTATGTGTGTGTGTGTGTGTGTGTGTGTGTGTGTGTTTGTGCACATGTGTGCACATGAAATAAGTTAACATGACCCCTGGAGGCAAACATACGGAAAAAATGGTCATCCTAGGCCCTACAGTTCTCAAGATATTCACAGAGAACTGTGTCTGCCCTACCCTCCTTTCGGGGGGTCCAGTCCAGCTGGGGGGCTACAGATCAAAACGAAAAATGACGGTTCCATGCTATCCATGTGGGGGTACATGCCCACCAAGTTTTGTGTACCCTGGTCTTTCAGTGTCCCGGGAATCCTTGTTGGTGTACGTCACTAAATGTACACATAAATTATTTTATTGTAAGGCCCCCCATGAACGAAAGTATACAAAACTTGGCATGCATTCGGAGGGTGTCATAATATGTGCCAGAGATATTGTGATGAAAACACCTAATTTTTTGCTTTTTAATTTTTAACTAGGTGACGCTATACATGAAATAAGTGGTAATGGGATGGGTTGACATGCCCCCTTAAGACCAACATACATAAAAAAGGTGGACCTCCTAGGCCCTACGGTTCTCGAGATATTCATAGAAAACTGTCTCCGGCCACCTACAGGCCAGTTGGTGTATAGTAACATAAATTAATTTATTGTGTGGCCCCCCATAAACGGAATTCCACAAAACTTGGCGTGCATACAGAGGGTGTCAAAATGATCCTACACTTCCAATTTCGTGCAGTTTTGACTATGTTAGGTCACAGATACCTTCGACATAACACCTCATTTTTACTTTTTGTGTTTAACTAGGTGGCTTATACATGAAATGAGTGGTAATGGAATGGGTTGACATGGCCCCTTGAGATCAACATACAAAAAATGGTCCTCCTAAACCCTACGGTTTTCGAGATATTCACAGAAAACTGTGTCTGCCCTACCCTCCTTTCGGGGGGTCCAGTCCAGCGGGGGCTACAGATCAAAACGAAAAATGATGGTTCCATGCTATCCATGTGGGGTTACATGCCCACCAAGTTTAGTGTACCCGGTCTTTCAGTGTCCCGGGAATCATTGACGGAAATTTGGGCATGCTAAAAAAAAAAAAAAAAAAAAAAAAAAAATCTAACTAAACCTATATGACCGCCAGCTAAGCGCCGGGCGGTCATAATAAGTAATATAGTAATAGGGGTTATAAAAACTATATATTTTTGGAAACATGTTTGATTCCAAATTTTCCAGGGTCAATATGGTGGCCATCTTGGATTTTAAAAATGGCAACCTTTAAATACCAATTTCTCAATCTCACATCACCAAGATATTACCTAGGATTGAATTTCCAGCAGTCAAATTGTCATGTTGGGTGGCAAGAAACTTTTACATCTCTGGTTGTTTGTGTGCCAAATAACTGCCTCAATGTTGTTGTTTTTTTTTTGTTTTTTTGTGGTGTGTAGGGTTGCCGGTAGGGGGAAATTAAGACGTGGATGTTGAAATGAACCCCCCTTTCCTTTCGAAGATAGATATATATATATATATTTATATTTAGTAGGCTTTGCAGGTGTTCCCCTGGGCCTACCTGAGTCACCTTCTCTGTCAGGTTCTCTGTGCGCTCCTTCACCTTTGTGGGCGAGACGAGCTGGATAGGGGGGGTGGTGGTGGCGGAGGCGGGGGGGTCAGGCGAGCGGGGGGGAGTGTCCCGCTCCGAGTGGTGCAGGTTGAGTACCCGCAGGGGGAACCGGTGAGAACCGGAACACTTCATGAGGTCCGAATCCAAGGAGGAACTCAGAGAACTAGACTGCAGGTCTGTGGAGGAGGTGGAGGAGTGCGGAGTGGAGCAGAGTTCCCCGGTGAGGTTTGCGGAACATCAGTGGAGAACAAGGAATGCAGAGGGGAGAAGAAGAGATTAGAACAGACAAGAGAGAAGAGGATATACAGACTTGTTTAATCATTCAAAAAGAAGTGATGATTACTCTGAATCTAAAATACCATTTCACATTGGCATGTACAAGTGTGTGTGTGTGTGTGTGTGTGTGTGTGTGAGTGAGTGGGTGAGAGAGAAAGAGAAGGTGAGAATAAGAGACACACAAAGATTGGTAGTAGATGAAGAGACAAAGAGTATGTGTGTGTGTGTGTGTGTGTGTGTGTGTGTGTGTGTGTGCTTACTGTTGGTGTGACACACATCGTTCCCTGGCATTCCAAGCTCTGATTCTTCCCTGTTCCAACCAGCTAATCACAGCACAGAAATCCACATTTCAAGCAATTAGTTTCAGTCATTTACTCGATTCAGCCATGTAAACACCGATCTCCCTCCCTGGAGTGTCCACCTCCGAGTTCACCTTTCCTGGAAAAGTCAAACAAACAAACAAACTTTGTGGTGGTGTTCACAAACAACGTGATCGCTATTGTGGTCCTTGTTGATGCCAAGGACACGTCATTCTTCCTTCCTTCTACAAACGTTTTGATAAACTGTGGTAATTGGAAAAAGTATTGTTGGGACACTCAAACGTCAATGCAATTCTTTTCTTAGAGTGTTTTGGCAACTAAGCAGTAAGAAAACAAAGTCATAAACTAATGTGAAAGACAGGCAAAGTTTTGTCAAACACATGGACCATTGTGTAGACCGAGAGTAACGCACACCAAAACACTATTAACGAGCTGACTTCTGGTGATAAACTTAAAAAGAGAAGAATGTCACACACTCTGACTCCAAATGTATAGATTTTATTCGGATAAGGTTTTGGCCTTGAGGACTTCTTCAAATTCAATTTTCAGTGAGAAAGCACAGACACACACACACACACACACACATATATACATATACACAACAAACCTATGGATCAAAACAACAAATTTTGTGGATATGACTTGCCACAAGGGCAAGTGAGAAGGTGTTTACCTGATTTTGTAATCATATTCATTTATAGGGATTTCTACCTGTATGCAGATGTTAAAAACTCTTGCTTTTATAGTTACACTGACTACAACATCCACAGTGGCAATTGCCATCTGGGATAGGTGCCAAAGTAAATCTTGTACACCATGCAAGAGGTTGGCCCAAGGTTGTTCTGTAAATACCTCACCTAGTTGACGATCCAATTTCAATATGAGCCAATATTTTGTTATAATTCTATTTAATTGTTCAGCACTTTTGCACCATTCAGTTGTAAATATTATGAGTTCAATTGATTTAGTTTTAGTTCAGTTTATTCTCCTGGAAATCAGACCTTGGTATATTTTAATGACCGCCGTGCTAGCGAAGCGTATATAGGTTTAGTCAGGGTTTTTCTTCTTCTGGATTTTTTTGTTCTTCAGTGAATTTCCGTCAAAGATTCCCAGGACATTGAAAGACCAGGGTGCACGAAACTTGGTGTACATGTAGCCCCACAAAGATGACATGGAACCACTGTTTTTCATTTTGATCCGCCGCCCAACTGCTGCACCAGGCCCCTCCAAAAGAGGGTAGGCTGGACACCGTTTTCTGTGAATATCTCGAGAACTGTAGGGCCTAGGATGACCAAATAATTTTAGTATGTTGGTCTCAAGGGGCCATGTCAACCCATCCCATATACACTCATTTGAGGTATAACGCCACCTAGTTAAAAATGAAAAAGCAAAAACGAGGCATTGCAATTGCAGGTATCTTTGGCTGACAGGTTCAAAACTGCACGAAATTTGAAGTGTCTTTATGACACCCTCTGAATGCATGCCAAGTTTCGTGGAATTCCGTTCATGGGGGGCCATATCAGCTACACACACACACACACACACACACACACACACACACACACACACACACACACACGCATTCACGCACACACACATAAAGACACACACACACACACACCCTCAGTGCACGGATGCACATACACAGACATGCACGCACATGCACACACACAGGCGTGCACACACGCACGCACACACGCACACAAACACACACAGATGCACGCACACACACACAAACACACCAACACACACATGTACGCACACACACACACACACACCATTACCCCCCCACACACACACACACACACTCACAAGCGAAGCCACACACACACACTCACAAGCGAAGCCACACACACACACTCACACAGAAGCACACATTTACACAAAAAAACAAAACACACTATGCACACACTCCTTTACATACACAAAAGTAGGGGATGGAATAGGAGATGGAGACAAATTGACAAGCGTGATTTATTTTTGCGACGAGAATGTGCAGGACTGAGTGGCGGTCATATTTTGTACCGCTCTGCGGTACATCTAGTTCATTATTTTTAGAGCCAGCATTTTTTGTAATCTCTTATTTGAAAGTTGTTTTTCGCATGGACCAAACACTATTTTGACTTACTCATTTTTTACTTCTTAATTCACCAAGCAATTAGGAAAATGTTTGGTCCATAAGTCCTGCGTCAGAAACCATAGTAACTCAGTACAGCTGGTAGAGCAAGTGGCAAACAAGAGCCAGGCGACAGGGCCATTACCCAGAGAACATGTTTGCATTGTCCAGTGAGCCACGTTGGATAAAATTGTCTGCTACAAACAAGGAGCTAACCCGAGCAAACTCCATGTGACAAAGTGTTTTCGCTGTCCTGTGAGCCACTATGGCTGACATTGTCTGCTATATGAATGAATGGAAAGCATGGATGTGAACTTCAATGTCTTTACAGGGTCTAACCTAGAGGCCACTGAAACCATCAGTGCCTTAAGTCACTGGCCATCTAACTGAATGTTCAGAAAACCTTTCCATTGCACAGAAATATTATTAATAAATAAATTAGAATAAGTTCTGATGGTGTTGCTGCAGTTGAATAGGCCTTACCTTAACTTTCTTGGTATCCAGGACGGCTGCTGAGATTGAGACGGTCTGATCGGCACTCTCCTCAGTTGGTCTCTGCAGATCTGCCTCATCCCACATTAGAGGAGAAGCCTGCTCCTCCTGGGCCCCGAGAGCAGCTCCTCTGAAGACATCCAGGTGATGGTGACCCCGGCCGTGATGCATATAGCGCTAATGAGAACAGC
Organism: Alosa alosa; assembly: GCF_017589495.1. NCBI lineage: Eukaryota > Metazoa > Chordata > Actinopteri > Clupeiformes > Clupeidae > Alosa > Alosa alosa. Next base: position 6,383,824 of record NC_063210.1, read on the forward strand.
AGCCTTGTTTTGGATCACCCACGCCAACACACAGGATGAAGACAGGACAGATTATGCAAGGCTCCCATTGTCTACGTGTGACGGAGGAACGTTCCGGATCACTTCAGGCGTGCCGACCGACACCTCGCTGCAGATGTTCGCGTTTCCTGTTTACTCGTGGACAGAACTCGAACCCTGGGTCAAGCCCTTGCTGATTCGTTCGACCCGAGCCAAGAGAGAAGAGGAGAGGAGAGAGAGATGGATGGATGTGTCGCTCCCTCTCTTTTTCACTCAATTCGCTGTTTCCTGAGGACCAATCAATGGCATGCTATAGCAGAGGTCATTCACCCCAGTAGTCAATGGAAATAACAACACTAGACACAAAACAGAAATAAACAACTGGGGGGAAAAAAGAAAACTTTTATGAAGTGTCTTTAAGATGCCATAAGTTTCCCAGACCTGCGGTGGAGATTGAGAGACTTGCCCTGTTGACAGAGAGCTGGAGAGATTAATGTGTGGCATGGGGACCATCTGAAGCAGCTGCATGGCATGAATGAAACATCGACGACAACCATATCGATCCTTGGTGCCAACCAATCAATACTCTCAGTGCAAATACAACCGTTAATGCTACAACTGTCAATGTGGCTTTGTATTGATCCATTGATGGTTCGTCAAATTCCTATGATAGGCATTGAGGGGTGGACGCCCCTATTGGAAATGTGACCCAGTTTAACAAAACACCCTCTCCCTGTGACCTTCTGTGCTCATCCTCTACTGCTGTCTCCCAATGGCTCTTATTGTGCAAACAACACAAAATCTTTATATTTTAGTTTTTACCAAATCCAAAATGAATATGTAGCTCTTTATCTCAAAAGATCTTAGGGTTTTCTGTCATGTATGTTTTACCATGCTATAGTGAGCAAATAGTCAAAAACATTTATTTCATTTTATTTGAGAACACAGATTGAATACAAGCAGGTTGCAAACAGTCTTTTTCTCACACTTTCATTCTCACTCCTATTCACACTCACAGTCAGAGAAGCACACCATTCCCACAACTCACACACGTGACAATAGGATGGCTCCGGTTCCTGATAAATTAGTGATATGATGTTTCATTCCTCTGGTCTCAGTCATCAGCCTTCAGCTTCACAGAACAGATTTCCTCCAGGGTTCCACATTCCAGAAAATTGTCCTGTCTGCAGCACCTAAGCTTCTAAAATCTTTGGTCTGCACCAGAGCCATTCTCTGCATGGCTCTGTTCTGCACATCTGGATCATTCTGGAACTGAATTCAGAATTCTTGAAATCCAAAATGACAAACACTCTCCCTTTCTCTGTCCATCTGTCTGTCTACCACTGTCCATCTCTGCCCTCCCCTCACAGAGACTGAGAGAGAAAGAGAGAGGGAGGAGGGGGGGGGGGGTGTTATTAGTCCTGGGCCTGGATGTTGTCCCAGACCCGCACCACGTCGGGATAGTCCTTTAGCGCCTCCAGCAGGATGTGGGCATCTCGGAGTTGATCCTCGGCCAGTGGCACTGCCGCTGTGGCGACGTACTCCAGCCCCGATGACACCGTGGCAACGCCCAGCTTCTCCAGCGCCTCACGCACCCCCCGCATCTCAGTCATGCCACAAATGAACTACGGGAGGGGGGAAGGGACAATCTCACCAACTGCATGTTACATCAAAAACACATCAGCTAGTAGTCCTTTAGGACAGTCTTCACCATTCCCTTCAAATTGACGTACTGTATGTTTTATGGAGAGACCATACACTAAATGGCAAGGAGTTAAATTAATATTTAACAAAGACTTTCCATCTACTTGTAGAGTGACTTGAGGGGTATTACTGTAATGATGAAATTATGTGATTGTACATTGATCTAGAGAAAGAGCAGGAGTTAAGCAGAAGTGTGTGTGTGTGTGTGTGTGTGTGTGTGTGTGTGTACCTGTAGCATGGTCCTCTCCTCCTCATCCTCTGTCTCCTGCACATCCTCAGCTCCTGCCTCAATGGCTAACTCTAGCGCCTGTTCCGAAGACATGTCCCCCCTGGCTGCCATGACGACACCCTTCTTGCTAAAGCTGTGGCGTGCCCCATCACACACTGCCCCCCTGTGGACATCCAGGGAAATGCACATGAGAGAAAAAAATATGGCCAGCAGCTGGGAAATTTGTTGTTATGTTTCTTGGCAGATGTTTTTGTCCAAAGCCTCTTACAACAATAACAATAATCATAAACATACATATTATAATATGTATATATAATAGAGGTTGAAGAAGGAGACAGATGTTGTGGATGGAATGGATGTCTGGGCAGTCAACAAAGAGAGGGAGAAAGGGAGTGACAAACAAGCATGATGTTGGAAACAAACAAAAGAAAGACAGAAAATGAACAATCAAATAAAAACAATAGGGTGAAAGAAACCTGCAGGAGATGAAAAAGATTGTTTGGTTCTGACCCATGCTTGTTGAGGAGGTATCGGATCTCTTGGTTGGAGCGTTTGTTGTTTTCGGTTAGAATCTCCACCAGGGCCATGAAGCCGCCTGGACCCCTCACCTCATACAGGTGCTGACTACCTGTCTTGGACTTCTCCTACCAGAGAGACAGAGGGAGACACAACATTCAGACAGGTTACCAAACACAAAGATGGGCCGAGGTTCAGAAGCAATCATCCTGTTCTTTACCTACAAGAGCAAGATGCCAACAACACATAACTCATAGTTTTAGTCCCCAAAAAACACCAAAATCACACTCTCTTCAACATTATGAAACAAATCATATCATGTTATAACAAGTTTAAATTGCCTTTTTGATTAAAAATTGGTGATTTGTGCAGCCCTACTTAGAAGGTAGTGACAGGGGAATTCTGATTGCACACTTACGGCTCCCTTGATGGCGTGGTCGATGGTGGTCTTGGGAACGCTGTTGTTGCGACACTGCTCAATAACTTGGGCCAGCGCAACATTAAACTCAGGGTTTGGTCCCCCCTCTGCAGGTAAAAAAAAACCAGGTTCAACATAATGAGCTCTTTGGTGTGACACACACACACACACACAGACACACACAAACACACATACAGTCATACACACATCACACACAAAGATTAAGTACAAAATACACAATTATTCTACAAATCAACATAAAACTCTATAACACACACACACACACACACTGCTCTCACAAGTCAACAAAATAGTAGTATAGAGTATATCTAAATTAAGCATTAAAGGAATTATCCGGAGTAAAATGCATTTTAGATCAATTTACGGATGATTGGGAGTACATAAGTTGAGTTGACATCAAATTCATGTCATTCGGATGTGTTTTGAGAAAGTTCGATTTTACCGTTTTTAGTCACCGTTTTTTTTTAAAAAAAAAAAACGTGTTACTCCACACTTGGCAATCGACTCCTACGGACTTTCCCCTAAAGATGGCAGCAAAGATTTCCGGAAAGGTACTGGCTTGATGAAATTCATTCTGGACTCTCTATCCGACCACATAAAGACCTCGGGATACTTCGGTTTGGCTTTAGGGACCCACTACCACGTAAGTGTAATGTTGTTTGGAACTGTAGAAGAGGTATAAAAATAGCGCTTTGTAGGCAAAATAATATGCCCTTCTCACTTCCACGCTAACGAGTTTTGACTAAAAACGGTAAAATCGAACTTTCTCAAAACACATCCGAATGACATGATTTTGATGTCAACTCAACGTATGTACTCCCAATCATCCGTAAATTGATCTAAACTGCATTTTACTCCGGATAATTCCTTTAAGTAGGCTAAGTAAAGTAGTTTAGTTCAGGGGTGATGTTCTGAGTGATGTTCTCAGTCTGGTAAAAAAAAAAAAAAAACGTATTTCTCTACCGTGTGTGTGTGTGTGTTTGACAGGTCTGTCAAACACGCACACCCACAACTACCTCGGCTTACCTCTAACTGCGACCCGTATCATCATGGACAGCTTCTGCATCATCCGTCCCCGAGCGGCATCTCGAGGAATTTTAACGTCCTTGACTTTGGACCACTTATTGTGCCCGGCGCACAAGGGCGGAGTGTGATGGAGGGTCCGGACCGGCCTTGGATCCCATCTGGAGACTCCAGGCGGCACTGACGCACAGACTTTAGCGATGCAGCCGATTCTCGGAACCAAAGACGCGTGGCTCAGCGCTATCCGGCAGGAATTAGGCAAGAACCCTAGCAGCAGCACCGCGCCCCCCACCATTGCCCTTGAGTTACAGAATAAAGTAAGAACATACACGAAAAATGATCTGCTAATCTAGACCGTACACTCAACTAACATGAATGGCAGGCACATGTGGTATTGTTATTGTCTGAGTTACAGTTAATCAAAGCATCAAAAGCAGACAGCCAGAAGGACTCAGTTCACCTGACGTGAGTTAACGTTAGCTGTCGCACTCTGCATGCAGCATAGTTATTATGGGGGGCAACAAAACACCATATTTACATTTGTACAGCAACATTTCTGTGTGCACAAATCGCAAGAATGTGTGAGTGTTACAAAGGAGATCATAAAACAAAACTCACAGCGTGTTTCTAATGCTGAGGAAAGGTACGGTCAGTGTGACACACGGATATCCTGTGAATAGAACTGCTGTGTGAACTTCAAAATAAAAGTCAGTGATTGCACCACAACAGTCAGCCATACGATGGCGCCCAACGCGAACCAACCCCTGATGAATGAATGAAAGAAGAAATAAAGAATAAACTAGAAAAAACGTGTTCAGATAAATAAATAGCATACAGTAAATAGGCCTACACAGACATACATAACCTACATTCTCAGTTTTTTTTTTCTTTTCTTCAACCAGCAAGGTAGGCTATTGTGACAGTCAGGCACATGACGCTTCTCAGAGCATGAAGGATGACTAACTGACTTCCAGTCACTGAGGGCTTTAGGTAAAGAACAGTAAGCTCTGTCAACACTCACCGTCAGCAGTGAAGGAAGGATGGCTCAAACAGCCATCAATAGAGACAGGAACCATAGGCCAGTGTGTGTGTGTGTGTGAGAGAGAGAGAGAGAGAGAGAGAGAGAGAGGGAGAGAAAAAGAGAGGGAGGAGGATAGCGAATGCGTATGTGTGTGTGTGTGTGTGTGTGTGAGAGAGAGAGAGGGGGGGGATTTAACAGTTTTCCTCTGAAGCAGCAGGAGCTCAGTAGCATACTTCTCTGAGGAGGATAGGTCAGAAGTAGTCAGACAGCACAGGAGTGACAGACATAAACACATAAACACACATACAGTACCACACACACTTACATACGCTTGGAGGAATATGGACCGGACACATTGACACTGATTTTACTTCACCGAGCCAGCTGAGTGTCTGAAATCTTCAGGGAAGACTGGGATTATCACTTATGTTTCATGAGTTCTGCTCTCATCAATAGGAATACTCTAATTCTCTAATCTTCAGTCGAAGCTTTTTTTCTGAAGAAGGAGAGATTTTTGAAAAGAAGAAATAATTCCTGTGTGATCTCATTGAACAGATCTTTTGGGATTTAAAGCTAATTGAGAGAACTGGATCAGAGAGAGATGCACCGGGATAAGGCAGGTATCTTGGGTGGGCCAGGACCCCTCCTGTCACCCTGAGAAGACCAGGGCACCGGTCGGTCCACAGAGGGGCATCGGGGCATGAGACAGGGGCTCAGGGGGTACTCAAACGCAAGGTGGTGGTCATGAGAACTACAAACATGACCAGTTTGGTTGGAGTGGTCATATTGCTTGTGAGCTACATCCTGGTGCCAGCAACGGCTCTGGTGAGCGAATTTTGACTTTGTCTGTGTGTGTGTGTGTGTGTGTGTGTGTGTGTGTGCGTGTGCGTGTGCGTGTGTGCGTAAATCTGATGTACATGTAGTGATTTTGACGAACATTACAGTTTTAATATTGTACTTGTTGATAACAGGTCTATGTATAGCAAAATCTACACAATAAATGAAGGCTATAATGTAAAGAATGTATTTATTGCAAGAAATACAAATAAAGCAGACAACTGTTCTTAAAACAGGAATAAAAAAATAATAAATACAATTTTTAGTTGTTTAGCAAGGTCACCTTAACATATATGGATAGTTCCAATTCAATGTGGATGTGAGTGTAGATTTTCGGCTGAATACGGCGGTAACATAGACACTTTTCAAACAATTCCGTGGGCTTTAACAAAAGTTAAGTATACACAACACATTATAGGCCAGATAACACAGGTGTCCCATATTGATTTTTAATTAATTTTATGAAGACACTTCCTTGAAGCATTCAAAATAATGGGAGTTCATATTTAAAATACAGTGAGTGAATATACATGCATAAGTAAGGAAAACATGTATGATGCAGGAGGTGTCCTGTAATGATTTAAAAAACATTTTTCAGTGAATGAATACAAGCAGCATTATTTGATTGTTTGTATCAGTTTTGGTTGTTTGGTTGTTGGATACCTTGTAGGTAGCAACAGATATAATAGAAATATATATGGACCCTTTCAAGAGAGTTCCATTATCAGCATCATAGTTGGCCCCACAAGACTTCCGTTTTAACATTCCATATGTTATCTTAATGCAGAGGAAGTAGATTGGGGCCCAAATATAACGTTCAAGCATTGTTTTTGTTTTTATTGTTGAAAGGGTCTATAGGGAACATCAGTCCCAACCTCCTCGTCTTCTAGACATTAGTGGTGCACAGAGTTTCTTTTCCCTGTAGAACATACAGTAATAGGAATAGTCTTGAGAGCAGTTCATTTTCACTGGTATGGAAGTGAATTGGACCCAATTCCCATGCAACAGTCTGATGGAAATGCTGCCGTTGCAATTGTGTGTGTCGGTGTGGGAGACTAGATGTGAACCAGTGCAGGAAATAACACACAGCATTTAATTCATGATGGGTGAAAAGTCTGTCCAGCTGTCGATGTGAATGGTGGCAGAAGCATCAGAGACTGATGTGGTTTCTGAGCGTTGGCTTGGTGTGACTTCAGCTGCATCTGTGAATACCACTTCAGAGGACTTGCCATTCTGATTTCAGTGTCATGTCTCCATGATACTCTATCCTCTCAGCAGGTACCGTCAGAGACTGTTGATGACGCTTCCAAAGATCCTTAATGACTGACCACTTCAAACCTCTCTGGTCACATTGGTGTGGCTAGAATGTAGTAGAAAGAATATTCTAAATAATTTAAAATGAACGTCCATCCATTCTAGTTCAATAATGTGGAATTAGGAAAATGTTACAATCTCATAAAACACATTCTTTTATTAGAATATTTGTATGGATGGAAATGTATGTATGGAAAACGGATTATTCTAGTCACCTTCTTCCAGAGTGGCCTTCTGTATTTCTCTATGTAGGCACTAGTGGGTGGAAAACACAACACTGGAAAACTAGAACACTAAATGTGATAGAATATGACAGTGACTCACCCTTCCCATACTAGACAGCTGGACGGACGGGTGGCATTGTGGCCACAACAGGCCCTTGTCTGGGTGGTGGACGAGGTGAAAGAGGAAACAAACTGTGAGATTCCTCAGGCTGGAAGAAGAAAAAAAGCAGGAACACTGACAGATAATATGACAGAAACCAAGCTTGACCTTTCACCTTTAACCTTTGCCCCCCCTCTTCAATGCACACATTTACCTAAATAGGCCTACACACGCAAAACACACACACACACACACACACACACACACACACACACACACACACACACACACACACACTCATGCACATAAATATACTCCCACATACAAAAGTACACTACACACACACACACACACTTTCTGGTAGCACAAATTCACCCTTGTTTGTTCACTTTAGGGCTGACTATCACATGCAAGTATTCGTGTGCTGTCTCATGGCATAGATAGACACTCATGGTCAGATAGGTTTGAAGATGCAAACCCACAGTTCTGATGAAAGGTTTTTTGTATATTTGAGCTTAACAGCCAATCAAATTACAGCCCTCCTTTCCGTGCTCATCGCTGTAAGTAACGCATTGACTGGCTCAGATATGGCACGGCCTCTGTCAGAGGCAGGACTTTTCCTGCACTCACACACTCCGGATAGTTCAAAGACAGTGAGCTTGAGAGAAAAACTTGAATTTGACAAAAAGTGAATTGGATTAGAATTGTCCTCATCCATATCCTGCTGTATGTTTGTGTTTGGTCTTAAGATCGATGAATCGATCAATAGGTATGGACTAGGTTTGGTCTAAAAGAGTCTTATGTAGGTCCATTCTTTACTGAGGCTTAGCTACTCTTATTCTGATGACATAATTTCCTCTGTTGTGATAAACCCCATTTCTCTTCTCTTGTTC
>NC_063210.1:6394620-6397120 GCF_017589495.1 Alosa alosa
ACTAAGTAAAGTGAAGTGGGATTTAGATGCTTTCATCCAAAGCGTCAGGAACTCACAACGTTCAGTTTCAAACCCATTCCTCAGGTGGTGGCCCTACCGTTGCTCCATCAACCCCCCCACAAATCTCTTGACTGACTTACTTTTTGAGGCTTGTGATTCTGGATGGTCCTGAAAACTCTACAGATGATCCCAATGCTTATACCCCACCATGTTTTTCAAAATTGTGCTGATTGTGTTGATTGTGTTGTGTTTATTGGCTGGAATAACGCAGGTCTCGGAGCTACATATTTGAGAGTATGCCAACCAACAGGCCAAATTTTTAACAACGCAACAATCATTCTCTCTTTCCATTGGTAGATCGACTCTGATGATGTCATCACCAAGAATGAGCAGATCTACCTTCTGATTGGTGCTAGGGCCAAGTGTGAGAGGAGCATTCGTGCCCAGATCAGCTCGGTGAAGGGTAAGTGCACTTAAATATGCATACTTAAATACCTACTCATAGTCTACACTCTTGGGTCTGAGGGTCCATAAGGTCTGCTGTGTATCAGTGTGTTTAACTATGCATAGACTAACTCTCACAGTATGTACTCATAGGAACTGAGGCTGTCCTGTTTCACTGTACTTTTTCATGCTGAAGTGTGTACTTTTGGGATTGGGATTTCTTTTCCCGAAGAATACAAATAATGTGCCCTGCTTTTTCAATGCACTTAGATATGCAAACCTAAATATATACTCTTCGCAGATTAAGGATGCAAAGAAGCTCTGATGATCTTGGAATGCTTATGAACTATGTACACTCCCATGCTAACTATGCTAACTCCTGGAATAGGTCACAAACAAAGGGGTCTTATAGTGGGTGTGTACTTATCAAGCAGTCTTCACAGAGAGGTCCAGAGGACTTGTCCATAAATGTGTACATCAAATAAATTTCCCTTTGGTTTATTAAATAATCATGATACATTTACACATTTATGACATGTGCTTTGAGGCGTACATTAAATTCATGAGCATTCAAGTGTAAATGCAGCATGGTATTGGGACACGCCTGTGGAATCGCAAGAGTCTCAACTTTCCTCAGTTCCCTCATACTCTGAAGTTCTGTGCTTTGGGAAAACATTCATCACATGCTCACACACAGACACACACACACACACACACACACACACACACACACACAGGGACACTGTAAGATAATGTACCAAATAAATCTTTGAAATCTAAACCAACAAGTTTAGCAGACTTTATTCCAGTATCAACCAGCCATGGAAGTATGTTTAAAAGGTATACACAAAAATACTTTATATAGTGATGATGGTACTTCTTCTGGTTAATCGTCTTTTTGGGGGATTCTGAGAATGTGTGCATCCTTCCATAAGCTACAGACTACCATAAAGCCATAAAGCATATGGTCACCATAATCACACCATCTGCTGCTTGCTTTGTTGTTAGGCAGGCACACAGACACACATACACAGACACATACAGACATGAAAACACACACACACACACACGCACACACACACACACACACACACACACCTTCATGCACATACAGCAAAACAAAAGCTCCTGTTTCCGTAGCCGTAGTGTACGTTCAGCCCAGGAGAAATCTCATTAAACTCAGCCAGTGAAGTCCCTCTGCATCACTTGGTCTCCAAGGGCTCCAGACTGCTCTCTCCTGAGATGCCTCGGCGCTCACCTCCTCTGAAGTGCCTGGGCACTGGGAGGCTTTTGTCTCTGTATCCTTTGCTCCAGTGGGTCCCACTCTCTGTCTAATGAGGTTGAGGACGGTGAGCGATTCAGATGGCGCGCTTTGAAGCGGCAAAGACACGTGGACCTATAGCTGCTCCGGTGGCAGAGCTGTGATCACAATTGGCTTGTTTAGAGACATTTCTCTTCTTGCCCTTTTGGGATAGATTCCTGTAGAATAGAGGCACCATGGCAACACAACAATTGCTATTATGGGTGAATTATGGGTAAATATTGTCAAGAGATAATAGAGAGCCAATATTGCTTTCATCTAAACTTATATATAAATAAGTGGTAGTATTACTTTGTATGATGCCAAGCTGTATGGTGTGTGTGTGTGTGTGTGTGTGTGTGTGTGTTTCCCAGAGAATGAGTGTGTACCTGAGTGGGATGGCATCATCTGCTGGCCTCGAGGACAGCCTGGCCAGCTGGTGTCTGTCTTATGTCCAGCGTACATCTATGACTTCAACCACAGAGGTGAGAATGTCCTCAATTGTGTGTGTGTGTGTTACCCCAGATGATGATGGTGAGAGTTCACAGGTAGCAAGAAGAAAGCTACAAAGATTAAACTGTGTGCGTGTGTGTGTGAGAGAGAGTGTGTGTGTGTGTGTGTGTGTGTGTGTGTGTGTGTGTGTGTGTGTGTGTGTGTGTGTTTGTGTGTTTGTGTTTGTGTGTGTGTGTGTGTTTGTGTGTGTCGTAGCATATTTACGTGAGTGAACATGTAGACTAGAGAGTTTACAGAGTCTAC
>NC_063210.1:6402120-6422120 GCF_017589495.1 Alosa alosa
TTTAGCAGATACACAGTGAGTTACACACACACACACACACAGACACACACACACACATACAAGCAGCCATGTGTAGTCTTGCAGACATGCACACGCAACCTCAGGACTCTCACTATTTCATTATCTGTATTCAGAACATTCACATCCTGCAGGCGACCTTGCTCAAGTGGGTGCAAAAGCGATAGTACATCTACCCCTCAGAATCCCCTAAAAAGACAATTAACCAGCACAAGTACGCCTTAACGGCTCCCTGCTAGCATCTCTATATGAAGTCTTTTTGTGTCTACCTGTAAAACATACTTCCGTGGCTGTTTGATACTAAAGTAAGTAAGTAAGTAAAGTAGGCATAAATACATCTTTTTTGGTTTAAAGGCTGCCGTTGACAACTGTTCAAAAAAGAGTCTGCTAAACTTGTTGGTTTAGATTTCAAATATTCATTTCAAAGAAAAAAACAATGGGACGGACTGGCCAGATCTGTTTATATGTGTGTGTGAGTGTGTTGTGCTTTGTGTGTGTGTGTGTGTGTGTGTGTGTGTGTGTGTGTGTGTGTGTGTGTGTGTGTGTGTGTGTGTGTGTGTGTGTGTGTGTGTGTGTGTGTGTGTGTACTCACCCCATGTGTGTGTGTTTGCCATGGTAAGGTGCTGGGATATCAGTGCAGGCAACCTGAAGTGGATCTATCAGGTGCCCATTCTGGCCGCCATTGTTGTAAGTTCATTAGTGACTGTCACAGAAGCCTAATTAGCATAGATTATTTTAGTAAGATCTACACACATACACCTCTCTCTTTTTTCTTCAGTTCCAATTATAAATGAATCAACAAAGAGATTAAAGACAAATTGTAATTTGACCAGCTTTAATCTCTCTCGCTCTGTTTCTTTGTGCCATTGGTGCCTCCCCCCAGGTGAACTTCTTCCTGTTCCTCAACATCATCAGGGTGCTGGCCTCTAAGCTGTGGGAGACGAACACGGGCAAACTGGACCCCCGACAACAGTACAAGTCAGGAAACTCACTCACTCACTCCTGTAACCCTTAACATCTTAGTACTTTTACTTATACAACCATCTTTCTTCAGTGTCACAAGTCACAAGTGTGGCTTTAGATTACATATAACTTTGTACAAAATGAGTATTTTCAGATAAAAAAAATGTAGACCTAACAATCATTGAACCACCAAGGACAGAGCATGTAAGACTTGTAAGGAGTTGCAGGAGTAGGAGATGGAGAGAAGTTGAGATGCATGTTTTATTTTCTTCGGATAGTACATGGCCACACCATGCGGTGGTTATATTATGTACCATAGCAAATCAGAACACACATTCTCAGATTTAGTGATTGTTCTTTATGATGTTACACAGGAAGCTGTTGAATTGATTGACTGATGAATTGATGCCAGACATAACACAGTTTCATAATAAATTAGCAAGTTGTTGAAGTGACTTATTGATTTATAAGACAGAACGTAACACAGCTTCTTAGATAAACGATTCCAGCTCACGTAAATTTGCTGAAGTGACTGATTGACTGGCTTATTGATTGATTGGGTCAATCATTGGATCAATCAACCAGCTTTATAATAGATTACTACTTCCTATAAGAACCTGCTGGAGTGATTGATTTATAAGGCCAGTGAATACACAGCTTCGTGATAATGACTAGGCTCATTAGACTTCATACTGTGCTTCCTTTTCTTATATTGTATTGGTGTGTGTTATTGTTAAGCACTAAGTATAATATTGATAGTTTGATGATTGATTGATTGATTGATCTGATTGATTGATTGATTGATTGACTGATTAAATGCCTGTCCCACAGGAAGCTGCTGAAGTCAACACTAGTGCTGATGCCGCTGTTCGGGGTGCACTACATGGTGTTCATGGCGCTGCCCTATACGGAGGTGACGGGGGTGCTGTGGCAGGTGCAGATGCACTACGAGATGTTCTTCAACTCCTCACAGGTGGGCAGCGTTCATAATGTGTCATTCGTACAGCGACTAGTATAGAGAGGTCCTATAGAGCTCATTTAGTATAGAGGTCCTATAGAGCTCATATAGTCACTAGTATAGAGAGGTCCTATAGAGCTCATTTAGTATAGAGAGGTCCTATAGAGCTCACTTAGTGTAGGGAGGTCCTATAGAGCTCATATAGTGACTAGTATAGAGAGGTCCTATAGAGCTCATATAGTATAGAGAGGTCCTATAGAGCTCATAGAGTGACTAGTATAGAGAGGTCCTATAGAGCTCATTTAGTATAGAGAGGTCCTATAGAGCTCATATAGTGACTAGTATAGAGAGGTCCTATAGAGCTCATATAGTGACTAGTATAGAGAGGTCCTAGAGAGCTCGTATAGTGACTAGTATAGAGAGGTCCTATAGAGCTCATTTAGTATAGAGAAGTCCTATAGAGCTCATGTAGTGACTAGTATAGAGAGGTCCTATAGAGCTCATATAGTGACTAGTATAGAGAGGTCCTAGAGAGCTCGTATAGTGACTAGTATAGAGAGGTCCTATAGAGCTCATATAGTGACTAGCTTTTCATAATAATAATTCCATAATATTCCATGTTTTGATGATGATCATTCATTATTTTCTCTTAGGGCTTCTTTGTGGCATTCATCTACTGCTTCTGCAATGGCGAGGTAAAGTCTGCTGCCTTTTTCTTATTTGTCTGTGTATTTCTGTATGGCGATGTAAGCTGAACAGTGCACTAATGAAAAATGGCAAATCTCTGTTTAAATGTAGCTGAATTTGTTTGTGTGTGTGTATGTGTGTGTGTGTGTGTGTGTGTGTGTGTGTGTGTGTGTGTGTGTGTGTGTGTTTACACAGGTGCAGGCGGAGGTGAAGAAGGCATGGTTAAGGCGAAGCCTGGCGTTGGACCTGAAGCAGAAAGCTCGTGTCACCAGCAGTGGAGGTGGTGGGAGCTGCTACTACGGCGGCATGATGTCCCACGCCACCACCCAGAGCGTCTGCCTCAGCGTGAGTGGGACCAAGGGCCTCCCGCTGATGGGTGGGTCTGGCGTCGGGGGTAAAGGTCAACCCCGCCTCCCCTCCCTCCACCATACCCTCACCAACCTTCCCGGTTATGTGCCCAGCGACACGGAGATGCCCATGGTTCCCACGGTGACGCAGCAGGAGCTAGTGCTGAGGCGGGCGGTCCAGGTGGGTATCCTGGCGCCCCCTAGTGTTGGCAAGGAGGAGGGTCAGAGGTCACGCGAGCCAGAGAGAAAGGTGGAGGGAGAGCCTGAACCCTTCCTCCTGGCGGAAGAGGACCGGTCAAGCTCGGTCTCGATCAAGGAGCTGGAGACCATTCTGTGACTGAAATGGACAAGGAAAGATGAGTGCCTGAAGAGTGTGTGTAGCCATGGAAACAACCCCACCCAACTATGTACAACTATGTACAAATACTTTGATTTTGAACAGACACAGACTCCTAGGAGCCTCATCACACAAAACTATGTCCATCATGATGTTTCAGACTATTTCTCTGGCCTTCACTGTAAAACCTGGCAGCCTTTAAAGATTAAAAAAAAATCAAATCAAACCTCAAATCTCTGTCAGTTGCTCAGAAACAAGAAAACAAAACAAAATCCAGCACACTGTGACTATATTGGACCTTTCTCTAGAGGGTGACGTGTGATTATGTCGATGCAGGTTTTAGAGGAAGCAATTTGTGTTAGCCATTTGCATTGATCGGTTGGTTTGTCTTTTTATTGCCGGGACAGCACAGTTCAAATAAATTATGGGTATTGATGGGGAAAACAATTATCTGTTCAGGAAATCGGTGGCCACCACAATTTACTGTTGGCTTTCTCTCTGGGTTGTGTGTGTGTGTAGTTGTGTGCAGAGGCTTTGCTGTTGTTGTCGTTGTTTTTTTTTTCATTTCCTGCTGGTGAGGTCAACAACATTAAAGCTCCATTTCTAACAGTGAAGAGAGTCCCTCAGTGATCATAAAGACAAACGCCTCTCTTCCTTTTTTCTGTTTTTTCTCCTTCTCTCCATTTCTCTCCCTCTCCCTCCTTTTCTCCTTCTCTCAATTTCTGTCCCTCATTGATGGGCCCTTGTTTTCAGTGAAGTTGATAGGCAAGTCTCTGATTGCTATGGGCAAATACGTAGGTGGGTTGGTTCATAGGTTTACATGGACACTTTTAATCTGATTGTAATCAGAATAACGGCTTAATCAAAATAAAAATAACACATATAAACACCTTGATCTTAATGAAACTGCCTATCTGATTTGAATCTTAATCGGAATGAAAGGGGTGGTATTCCATTTGTATTCTTGATTCCAATGAAACAGCAATGTGTACAGTCAATCGGGTTGCCTCCTGTAGCTTTTCAAACAAAAGCAAAGCAGCAACAGCTACTCCGATCAAAGATTCCAGAGCGCTTATAACCACCTGATCGGAATTAAATGTATCCCATGTAAACAGGTGACGCAAAGTTTTCATTCAGAATAGTTTCATCTGAGTGATTACATGAAAAAAAAAACTGTTCATGTAAACCCACCTATTGACTGTGTCCTTCACAGTTAAACTGTTCACACTTCTTACTTGTGTGCATGTTGCTTGTAGTTGCACAGTTCACACCAGTGGTAGTGTGACGTATACGGTAGGATATGACAGTGTTTTAGAGTTCATCAACTGAGTCACACTGTTCTATTAATGAAAGTCAAACTTTACAGGATAATGTAAACTGCTGTCCAGTTCAAATGCTTTCATGTTGTGTATTTATTGGACCATAAATAAGCAGTGTTCTTCAGATGAATAAAACATGCGGTGGACCAGCTCAATGCTCCTGTACACCACACAATTGCTTTAACAAATGCAAGAGACACTTTGCTTGTTGATGAACTTGATTGGCACTGAAACAGATGAATCTAAGAGCTCATCTTGTTTGCTCTGGAGAATTCATCTGGTCCCTCTTCCATTCAAACAGATTTCCACCCAGATGAAAATCTCCTGGGCCAGTCACAACCATTGATTGTATAATGGCTGAGCTTTATACAATGACAGACAGAGGAGCACGGTTGAGGCACTTTCACAAGCAACCAATAGCTATTATGGAACTATTGGACTCTGACGAAGACACAGAAGTGTCGAAACATTTGTCTATTGCTTTGCACTACAATAAAATACATGTAAAATTCATGGCTCGTAACCGAAGGGTTGCCGGTTCGATCCCTGACCAGTAGGAAAAATGTGGGTTGGCGAAGTGCTTGAGCACTGCTTTCTCATGCCCACATCCACAGATGAAGTGCCCTTGAGCAAAGCACCTAACCCCCTCACTGCTCCCCAAGCACCGCTGTATTAAGGCAGCTCACACTGCTCCTAGTGTGTGCTTGTGTTCACTCGTTCACAGATGGGATAAATGCAGAGACCGAATTCCTTGTATGTGCAAGTATACTTGGCCTAGAAACATGATTTACATTTTACTCTGTGCGCTCCGGTGAACCTTCTCCCTCTCCAACCAATAGCTGTTAGTTGCGTTAGTGTTGAACTTCCTGGATAGTGTATTTTCATTAAACAAACCAACGGCACTTAAAGCCGTCCTAAACAAGAAAGATTGTGTTTGTTTTACTTTTGACAGGATTTGGGAAAGGTTGTGCTGAATGTACCAACATACATGTAATTTACCTATTGGTAATGCCCCTTGGAAATCAGACAAACCAGCATCCAGGCGAATATCTCAACTGACGATTGGTTGTGTAGTAGTAGCCCTTTATTGTTACCAACGAAATTAGCCATCAACCCGTCCTTCCATATAGAAAAGTCCACAGGAAAGACAAAAGCAGGAAGACGTTTTACCCTGCCAATTAAGGCATCATTAACATCAACAAGGCCGGACACCTGGACACTGTGAAATAGGCTTATCGAAGAAAAAGTACAGCATAACATGAGGAGAGAGGAGGAGAAAAAGCAACCCCCAGACTATGCTCCTGTGGGGAGTACCATGTGAGAACAGGAAAAAACACCTCAGCAACATAAGCACATGGTCAGTACACATGAAAAACACACGACTTGCAACAGGGGAGGAGAGTGGGAGGTGGAGGTAACCCAGCACAGGCAAGAAGCCATCCGGTCCTGCAGCCATGTCAGCGCTGGTCACAGACCCCCTTGTCAGACCCGGAGTACAAAGTGGCGAAGGTGAGGGATGGGTGGTAGTGAGGGGGCCTACACATACACAAACTCCTACATCCGTATGTATGTAGGAGTTTGTGTATGTGTAGGCCTGGAGAGTCGCTTCGCCTGGCATCACAATCTTGGTGCCTCAGTCCGCAGGATTGTCATAGCGATAACAC
This sequence comes from Alosa alosa, assembly GCF_017589495.1. Classification (NCBI taxonomy): domain Eukaryota; kingdom Metazoa; phylum Chordata; class Actinopteri; order Clupeiformes; family Clupeidae; genus Alosa; species Alosa alosa. The sequence continues at coordinate 6,408,414 of NC_063210.1, forward strand.
AGCAAGCAACAGGAGACGACCTTGATCAGGGTCCGTATTCACAAAGACTTTTATCTTACCACTAGGAGTACTCCTAAATCGCACTAAAAGATTTTAGCTAGGAGTTTTCTCTTAAAAGTTATTCACAAAGCCTCATGACAACTCCTAAACTAAGAGTGAGTCTTCGTTGCTATGGATGACGTCATTACTCATGCACGAGCTTGACTGAAGTGACCACCTTGATTGGCTGATGATTGTAACGCGGGAATGATTCCAAACACCTCCCTTACGATGATGAGTGACAGGTGACAGGTCTGAGAATGCGTGCGCTACAAAGTAGTGCGAAGGACGGAAGATGATGAATAACTGAATAAAAAGGCCTAGCCTAAATGAATAAAGAGTAAGGCAAAACAAATAGCCTAGTAGCCTAATAAAACATAGGCCTACGGATTGATGCAGTAGGCTAGGCTATCTTTGCAACATTATTAAATTAATCTGTCACCATATGCCTACGTTTGCAAAGAGGAGAATATTTTAATTTGATTCACAATGAAACGTTACATTTAATTTACATGTTGACGATGAGTAGTTTTGGTTGTTGTTGGTGGCGTTATAGCATCCCTTTTATGCCTACAATGCAAAATTGTTCCCTCGCGATTGGAAGCTCCTGTTGCGCATACCCATTTCAAAACATCGCAACGTGAAATGCCACAAAAAGCTGTTTGTGAATAGGTCTTAGTGAGTTAGGAGTCCTCTCGACTTCTTTTAGGCTGTCCCAGACTTAGGTGCTACTTTTAGGTCTAAAATGCTTTGTGAATTACTTTTAGTGAAAGTTAGGAGTGACACGCCCATTATTTTTAGGAGTTGCTCCTAAATTCGCCACTTATGAGCTACTTTTAGCCTTAAAATTCTTTGTGAATACGGCCCCTGGTCAACAATCAGCAGGTGTCTGTGGGAAGTGGGGGAAGGAACGCAAGAGCGTCTCACTGCACTGTTCTTCCGGCAGAGTTGTTGTTCCAGCAGTTGCCTTGGCCAAGGCCAGTGCTGGTTGAGGGGGCTGAAAGCAGATAAGATTGGGATTTTTTGGACATGGGGCGAGTAGCCGCATTTCAATTTACAAGACTATACTATCTTTGCCCATTCTGGTCTCTGAATCGTGTGTGTGTGTGTGTGTGTGTGTGTGTGTGTGTGTGTGTGTGTGTGCTGCACTGGTGTTAGCCAGGCTGCCAGGCTATCTCTGTCTCTGTCTACTAACCTTTTGTGCTCTTTTTCACTGTCTCTCATTCTTTGAGGCCAGACAGCCAGAGTTCTTCTCTTCTTTCTTTCTTCTTCTTCTTTTTCCTCAACTTTGGAATTTCTGCCCTGTTCTGCTTCAGCTGTCAGAGCAAACATTCCCGCAATGGGAAGACCGGAAAGGCACAGCCAGCGGTGGGCAAACAGGCGGGCACGGTGGGCATGAGAGGAGTGTGTGTGTGTGTGTGTGTGTGTGTGTGTGTGTGTGTGTGTGTGTGTGTGAGCGTGTGCGTGTGTGTGTGCGTGTGTGTGTGTGTGTGTGTCCACCTCACCACCTTGGCACACTGGGCTTTAGCAAACAGTGTGTTGTGAAAAGAACATACACACAGACATGCACAAGTTCACACATATACACACACACACACACACACACACACACACACACACATACACACACACACGACACATGCTTTCACTTAGATCAGTGGTCCCCAAACTTTTTCTTCCGAGGGCCAGCTCACTATGCCTGGCTCTAAGAGAGGGCCAGAGACTCGGAATATAGCAAAATAGCTTAGTGCTGTGAACAACAGCAGTCTACCTTAGTTGAATATTCCATTACATTTAATCATCACTGCAATTTAATACCATTGCTAGCTGTGTTTATGTTGCCACCATGCCATATCAGTGTAAAATGTAGCTCAAATGAAATAATACTAATAAAAAGACTCTGTTTCTTTGAATACATAGCTCAAGTTGTGAACAAGCAATATCCTACAAATAATTTAAAGTTAGGCCTACATTTCATTCCGTTTTCGATGGCAAACGCGAAACAGCGCCAAAACAACCACCAGTGGACAAAAAGAGTATTACATGTAATGTTCATGTAATGAGTATTACATGAAATTACGGAGGTTATAGTTTGACGATGTCGTACTCCCGTGCGGGCCAGATGCTATATACCACGGACATGTTTTGGGGGGCCACCCAAAATGAGTTGGCGGGCCGTAGTTTGGGGACCACTCACATAGATGTTTTAAGCCATAGGGGAGAGCGGGGTTAGATGTCACACGGGTAAGTTGTCACATGTGTTAGATCTCAGCCACTCAAGGGCACTGGTCAAAACTGTTAATACAGAAATGATCAGAATTAGTATCAGAGGTCATCTACGTTGGAATTTAAAATGAAAGATTTATTAGCTTGATGTGAGACAACTTTAACTGTTTTTCATGTCTAAAAGTACATTTTGAGACATTCAGTCTTTTTCTTCTAACTCATTACACAATGGGTTGACAATAAAACAATTAGTACCATTTAGAAGTATAAAGAGAGAGCTACAATTCAGTTACCTTTCATCATAGCTACACTAAAACATGTGGATGCTGGCCATCAAAAGAGCTAGCAATGTCAGTTGGGGTTGGTTGTCACATTTTTTGTGGGGTTAGTTGTCACATGTTGGCCTATGGACTCTTCAGTATTTCATTATATCATCATATTAACTTGGTTTCAATAGGGATTTAATCTAAATAGTCTAAAAAACAACATAAAACATAAAATACTAATGAAAAGAACATACTTGATGTTTCCTGTTCATGTTCTCAACGCATTAGATGTATGTAGTTTTGCATTTCAATGAAATTAAACTTTTTACATAATTTTTAAGAATGTATCCATTTTTCATTTTTATCCCATTGGAATAACATTGGGACAACTAACCCCATAGCGTGTGACAACCTACCCCGTGGAGATGGTTGTCACATTTGCGCAAGGTGCATTTGACAGCCCACATCCTTCTAACTGACTGGATTCAAGCAGACCAAGGTCCCTCCATTTGTACCTGACACATGAGGCTTCCTTTGTGTCCTGAAAGGGAATTTGTGCAGGACACGGTTTTTGTGGAAACTAATTTTAAGTAAAAAGTGTGACATCTAACCCCACTCTCCCCTACATGCTTACACCTCCCCCTTTCTCATCTCTCTCTCACACATACACAAACACAGACACATACACATACACTTCACTTCTCAGATAGAACAGGGGTAAGAAGAAATGAGCATTTCAATCTGTCAAGCCCATTTGTTGACCAAAATGTTACCCTAAGTTTTACAGGTTAAGAGAGGACAGTTTTTCACATCACACACAAAAAAACCCAACCCTCCAAAAGGTGCCCTTGAAGTGGGCAGACAGGTCTCATCAGTCACCCTCTCTGTGTTCCCACACTCATCTCTGTGTTAAAACCGTACTTCACACACACTTACTGTATTCACAGATCCACTGAGCATCTGGAGTGTGTGAGCAGACAGTGTCACCTGTCACCTCCGTGACCATCCACAGAGTTATGAATGTGTGTGTGTGTGTGTGTGTGTTTGTGAGAGTGTGTGGTCTGTGTGTGTGTATGCTCTAATGGGTCTATCTCCTACTCAGAACACCTTTAGGGCTTCCTTGAGGTCAGGGGCCAATATAGGTTGTGTAAACTAGCACAAAGGAAAAATTAGAACTTACCATCAATCATCTCATCAATTCCGCGTATCGGGTTCAGCGCCATTTTTCAACATGCAGGGTTCAATGACTTGCCTGTTGGAAAATTATGCTAAGCATGCTCAAAAAGTGGACCATTAGATGTCGAGGGAGCCCATGAGGAACTTCTATATCAGTGAGAGTCTGGTCTGTTGCCCTCTCTGGAATCACCCTTTGAATGGGGCGGCGTGATTGATCCAGAGTGAGGAAGTTGGCTGACCGCACCACAGTCAGGCTCCACCGGAGTCTGATCTAGCGCTCGCTCGGCGGCCATGCCGAGGGCTTTGAAGAAACACTGTGTCTGTGTTTGCACAGGATGATAGAGTGAGGTGTCTGTGTTTGCAGGGATGACGTTCACAGAGGGAGAGAGAATATCACTGTTGTGGATCTGAGGATCTGGCTGCTGTGGCTCCTGCATCTGGCCCTGATTTAGCCCTGATCTGAGCCTGATCTACGGCCTGGGCACTTATGCAGATACGGTGGTGTGCACCAGTGTTTCAAAAGTATACTCCTTTTGTTGTTATGGATGTGTCTTTCATCAGCACAAGCAACACCCAAACACAGTCCCTGCTATTTTCTATAAGTTTTTTCGTTTTCTCTGCCCCTTTGCTACCAGTTCATTTGCCTGTCCTGAAATACAGTAAAATCTAATTAGCTATGATTCACTGAAGCAGGAAACGAAACAAAAAACTTGTTCTATGAGGTAATCTCCTGTAATTCTAATCTCAGGAAGCAAACATTCAAATGAAAATCTGTCCTCTGCTCTCTTTGCATGAAAGTGTCTGCGAAAATTAGCGTAAATACATCATGTTTTCTCTGCACTCTTGAGCCCCTGCTTGAAAACGTACATGCATTGCACACAGTCACTCTGGAAAATTCTGTAAACACAAATTTGGTGCAGCACAGAAAGGCTGTATGGTCTGTGCTGCTGGCGATATTCGTGTCATTTGCACCGCAGAAGCATATCCTGGGCTTTGGGCAGGGTTCAGACTAGAGTCTGATGCTATCACAAAATTTGTCATTTAATGACAATGAATGAGTTATGATGGCATTGACATACATCAAGATGGGTGTCTTTGTGTATCAGAAATGTTCTCCATATTTTGCTTAGGCCTATTTGTTGTTTTGCTCGGCATGTTGGTGATGATGGCTGTACGTCCCTCTATTGTGTATGTCTACGTGAATATTAAAAAGAGTTTTAACATTCACATTCACATAAACTTCTCATTGACAGGCATTGCCAATAAACTGAACTTGGACGGCAAGATGTTTACAGGTCACACCAACCAACCGCCACCACTACATGCACCTTTTTCCCTCTCCAAATCTGTGTGTCTTATTTCTTTTAAAGGTTCAGTCTGCAATTGTAATCCAATAGATAAGTCAGATTCAGTGATTTCTCTTCATGGTCCTCTCGATGTCCATTCCGTATAGGCTGCACTAAAGCACTCTGGGATTTGAATAGACACTCCTGCTTCTGTAATTATGATATGCAAACGTGCAAATGATAAGCAAACATAGTGGTTCAAATGGCCGAACCATCAACCAATTTCAGCCAATCAACAGCTTCAGGAGCATGGAATGGAGCAGTGTAATTTGATTGGTTGTTGAGCTCGAATATCAACAGGTTTTGCCAGAATCACAGACGGTGCCTTTAACTCACATTCCTGTGCTCTTTCAGTTCTCTCTGCAACGCCACTCTTTTTCAGAAAGCGTACATGTCTCCTTCTCGTGCAGTCTTCCCTCTGTCTCACATCGGCGTTTGGAGATGCACACACACACACACACGCCTCCAAATCTCCCTCAGCAAATATTTACCTCCCCACTCCTCAAGGATGAGACAGTGGAAAAGAAGAGAAAGGAGTTTTTTGTTTTTTTAACTTCTATTCTTTCTTTTTCTTCCTCTGAGACTGTTGTGCGTAGAGATTACTGTGCCTTCTCAGTTGGAATTATGCAAAACATGCAAACGATGTTTTAGTCACAACATGTCTACACTTTTGTTTTCATTTAATGTTGAGCGTTTTCTACCACGGTCCAAAAGACTGTGTTATAAATAATAGCTGTTACAAAAAAGAACTAGAGGAACTGTATGGTATTTTAGGACAAAATGTGGTAATCTTATATAAGTATTATAGTATTTTGGGACATGCCATAGAAGTACTATAAGACTGTATAGGGTAAGGATATTAAAGAGGTATTACAGAACATCAGAAGCATTATACACTACTACTATTGTAGAAATCGTAAGGGAGGATGCAAGAGTGAATGTCAATCTCTCCATCTGCCTCTCTCTTTCTCTTACTTTCTTCCTCTATTTCCATCTCCCATGTCTTCTCTCTGTCTTTGTTGCTTTCTGCCTCTCTCTCTCTACCCCCTCTTCTCTCTCACACACTCTCTCCTTTCTCTACTTTACTTCTCTCTCCTTTTCTCTTACCCTCCCTCTTTATTTCATTCCCAATCTTTCTTTCTATTGTTCTTTCCTTTACTCTATATATACTCCTCTTGCTCGCCCTTTTCCTCCCCCCTCCCTCTCTCTTGCTCACCCTCTCCCCCCTCCCTCTCTCTCTCTTTGGCTCAGCCGTCCTCTCACCATCACCAGGAATTTCACAGCAGGTCCTCAGGTCCTGCCTAAAAGTAGCATCGTCACCTCCAGTGTCTGACCAGTGCCCACGCCGACTAACAACACACTAGTGCCTCCTATGCCTGTTAACACCCATGTACACACACACACACACACACACACACACACACACACACACATACATCTATACTCCTATATCAGGGCCTAGAATAGCCCACACTTAGATAACTAGACACAGGTACCATCCATCACCCAATCCAAATACATTCTTTCTGTTCAAATCCAGATTTGAGCATACTCCTCCCCTGGGGATTGGGGAAGAATACATCTTTAAACCACATTTACTTTCTGTATAGTGCTGAATGTGTGTAGGTGTGTTGTGTTTGACCGAACGGGCGGTTCAGCCCTGCACCTGCCCAGGCTCGAACCCACAGCTCGCAGCACCATCTGATGGGGAGACAACTGTGCTGTCATGGGAACTAGGGAGCTAAAGGGAGCTAAAACCAATGGATGTTAGCATCTCTCACTTGCACGTCTCTTAAGATGAGTGGAGGGAGGTTTACTTATCATACCTACTGTGCAGCTATCATATCAGCTGACTACCATTACACATAGGCCTACATTTAATTTCCATTTGCTATTTAGCCAAAAACCTGTGAAAGAACATGCTTCTTGGCACCTTTAGTTTTAGCTCTCTTAATATTTTGTTGGATGTGAGTGTTTCATAATATGGGCGCTCATTACTGATGTCTTATTAAGATTCAGTCCATGAGGACGTCAGCACTCCCTGAGGAAGACAGAGATTGCGCCTCAGTTAAAAGCTGTGATTTTCCCAGTAACTGTGATTTAAATTTAGCTGCCGCCATCAGGCTGGATCTCTGTTTGCATAGGAGCATTTGTCCCAAGGCGGCAGGGGGAAAAGTTCTAGTCACACCTCCAGTCTGCTCTCTGTCTCCCGGGCTGATGTTTGCCCATGACACACGCATGCTGACCTCAAGAGAAAAGCTATAGGCGAGCATGCACATACACACACACACACACACACACACACATACAGAGAGAGAGAGAGAGAGCAGCTCATGGGTACAGAAAACATCACCTGAGCCATACAGCAAAGCTGAGATGGAGCAGAACTTTGCCAGCTGTTTAGGCTTTCTTTTAGATAGGCCTGCCAATTCGTGACTCATCACTGATCTTTTTGCAAGTATGGGTTTATACGTCAATTTATCATAGAAGTCAAGATCTTTTGTTCAAGAATGAGTATATTACAAAACGCATCTTAGAGCAATTGAACCTATCTGGCAGTATTCGGGAATGCTTGTACATAGACACATCTTTTGTATTTCTTTTACAGTAATGGCAAAAAGATCAATACGCTTGTGACCTGCATGCTGTGTAGAAAATGTACAAAATGGGCAACTAATTTGAGGTGATGGTCAGAGGTAGATTGCATTAGGCCTATGTGTGGATGGTGATAAGGTTCCACAAGGTTGTTTGGTAACACCAGTAGTCTGGCCTTAACAGCAGAGAATCTCCTTGCAGCAGCCAAGTCCACAAAACTTATATTTTCTAGAAATTGATGAATGAATTTTTGATGTGATTGAGAACAGGCAATAACTTTTTGGTTTAGGTCTAGACAGTACAGGAAATGGTGAATACGAATGCAGAATGCCCTTTACATTATAATGAGCAGTTTACATTTTAAAAGACATACAGTAATGACACAATTTTTGCAAGTGTACAGTAGTAAGTGGATGGCCATTTGTGCAAGCGCTATTTTAGTCCGCTCAGTGCATTTATCCGAGTGGGAATTACATGAGCTACTGCTCCCTCTAGTGGTTATTTCCCGTACATGCTGAGTGGAGAGATGAGTTGGCTGTGTCAACATGACTCAAGCAGTAGGCTATATTGCTTTTAGCCAGAACTGTAGATTTAAGCTAAAATACAATTAGACAGTCTTCATAATACGTCCACTCCAATATCGAAGTGGTTTATTTAAGTCGTTTTTGTTCACTCTCAATGGATGAATTAGGCAATGTTGGTCTCAAGTAGGTGTAGGCAAGGGGGGAAGCCATCAATATTGATTATGAAATATAATTTGCTGACTCGTCAGACATATGGTGTGATGTGTGTTGAGATCACCCATGAGGTCATGAGGAGGCGGGGAGAGAGTGACGGTGGGCTCCTTGGGGGGAGAGAGACGCCAGAGAGCTTTGTTGTTTGGGACCAACCTTGGTACAGAACTGTTTAAATCAGTGTCTCTCTACAAGCCAGCTGCCGCAGAAGAGGGCATCCCTTTAATTGTATGCTGAGCATCCTACTTCCCCCTTGATGACGCCACGGAAGAGCGAGCGTGCGAAGGAGAGCGCTGCTGTTTGTATGGCGTAGCCAGGGAGGTGTCCGTGGCTCTGGAAGCGCAGCAGTAGCTTCTAACGCTGTCGTCGGTGCCGGTGCCGCCGTAACCTTGTATGGAACAGAGTGTGCAGTCCGCGATGGCGATGGGCTTGTCGTCCAAGAAAGGCTGCTCACGGAGCGTGGCGGTGGAGCGCAAAAATCTCATCACCGTTTGCAGGTATGAAAGGCCTCCTCCTACTGTAACGACAATGAGCGTTTAGAGGTCAGCTGTTAGGCTACCCCCAAACATTCATTGGCTGCCGCCTGGGTCCTAATTTCAATTCCATATTAGATTACTTTAATATCCGATATTCTGTTAGAAATAATGCTGTAGGTTAGGGGTCGCAGAAATTAGCCAATTAGGAACCAGTCGCCACCAGAGCCACTGAAAACAAAGCCCGTCTTGCAATCGTTTCTGGACATCAGCTGACGTCATATTTATGTCGGGCGATGCAGGGTGGAAGGTTGAACAGGCCACAATCATCATCATATTCCGACCCATGTTGCTTCGTTAGTGTAGCCTAGCTTTGAAATAGGCCTAGGCTACTGGTATTAGCCTAATCGGCTGATGCGCAAACGCAGTTCCATAAACTTGTGATGTGACTCAAGCATTCTAGCCTGGTCTACAACTGACTTTAATAGTCCTAAGCCTACATAACAGGAATATTTCAAGCACTGCGATGGAGCATAGTCATTTTGACAACTGCGGGCACTGGAAGTCTAGCGATGTTTGATTTATTGCTCTTCCCGGATGGTGGCGTTGCCATGACAACAACCTTCTCGTAGGCAAGGACATGGATAGCTTGGTCCTGCCTTATTTATACGGTCTGGTACCCGAGGGAGCCGGGGAGGCCTTCACGTCAGCTTGCGTGAGATAGTGGTAAAAGTGGAAAGCTAACAATAGCTAGTGAAATAGCCAGAATCTTTTGAATGCGTAAGGAAGGCACAGTTTATTCTGAATAAGATTAGGTGATGGGTGAAAACCAATGCTGTCTCCTCTCTTGGATAGACTAATTCAAGAGGCCTATCTATTTGTATTTTTAAAAATCCAAGCTATTTTTATCTGTCTCAGTCTTGGGCAGTGACAGCTGAAAATGTACACTCAGTAATTTTATTTGTTTATTAAGACCAATAACAACTAAGGCTTACCTCTAAATAAATGATGCTCTGTGTGATTTTGATCAAGTCACAAGTTCACTCTTAGTTTACAGTAGGTAGGCTACATCTCTAAGTCATATGATTGGTGGATAGCTAACTATAGATGGCCTATTGTCAAGGAGATGTGGGTGCTCTTTGGTGCCGTTGAAGGAGATATTGTTGTCTGCAGAACAATGGCTGCTGAAGTCAGTGACCACACTGTTGCTGTGTGGGTATGGGTTCTGCTCTGGTGTGACACACATGGTCTTATCCCCAGTATGATTCCAGCTTAGTTTGAAAATATAGTGCTGGGTGCTGGGTCACATTGTCTGCTGCTTTTTCAGTTAATTTCCTTTTTTCTCTCATTTCTCTTGCATTCTGTCTCTCTGACACACACGCATGCATCGCCACAAGACGCATGCATTACCACACACACACACACACACACACACACACACTTCCAAAACAATGGTACTCCACTATATAATGAATCATTGATTCACTCTCATTATATCGCTTTGTCTACCTCTCACTCTCACTCCACCCACCCACCCCACACACTTCTCTTTTTCCAACTCTCTTTCTCTGTCACACACACACACACACACACACACACACACTCTGTCTCTCTGACACACACACGCATGCACGCGCGCGCGTACGTACACACACACACACACACACACACACACACACACACTTCCAAAAACAATGGTATCATCTACTATATAATGAATCATTGATTCACTCTCATTATATCGCTTGTTCACTCTCTCACTTCCTCACTCCACCCACCCACCCCACACACTTTTTCCAACTCTCTCTCTTTCTCTGTCACACACACACACACACACACACACACACACACACACACACACACACACACAGTCTCACCCACCCTCTTAGTCACTCTCACATTCAGTCTCCTATCTGATTACAAAATTAACATAATGTAGTAGCCTAGATCTATTGCGTCATTTATTCACTAACCTATCGCATAATTCCAGCGATGAGGTTTATTGACCGGAAACATTTTGTAATATAGGCTTACAGTCATTGGTTTAACCCAGAGCCTCAACGGTATCCCCCTGACGGAGTACTCATTATGACAACTCCGCATTATCACCGGATGTGGAGAAAGATGGAGAGAGAGAGAGAGAGAGAGAGAGGGAGGAAAAGAAGGAGAGCACCATCCTAGGTTCATATGTGTAAGTCTACCTGGCTTTGAAATGTCGCAGGTTATTTCTTTAGGTGATTGAAAGAAAACACAAGCCTATACTGTACAATGACAATACCTAGTATTATGATTTAACTTGGTTTACTTGATTGGAATGTAATTGAGTGTAATGACTGATTGGACAGGTTTTCTGTGAAGACGCTACTGGAGAAATATACAGCGGAACCCATTGATGACTCATCTGAGGAGTTCATCAACTTTGCTGCCATTATGGAGCACATTCTTAGCCATCGCTTCAAAGGTAAACATGTTACCAGGTACACTAAAAAACACTCTGTGCACAGTCAAAGTCAGTTCCCCACCACCAGGGCCAGGGAGCATTGATCATCAAGTTGTTTCTTTCCTTCTCTCCACCAGGCTCTGGCAGCTGGTTCGATGGTCAGAGGAGCTTCTGGGACTTCATCCGACTGGCGTGCGGTAAAGTCCCCAACAGCTGCATCAGCAGCATCGAGAACATGGAGAACATCAGCTCCTCCCTGGCCAAGGTAAGGAGCACCACACTCACTACTCTGTCTGTCTGGCAGTGGAGGCATTACTCTGTCTGTCTCTTGCACCCAGCTCATTTATGCAGATTTGTCACATTCAAATAGATCATCTGGAGTGGAAGCACTTTAAATTTGTATAAGAAGAAATTTAAAAGCAAGGCAATGACATCACAAAATTCGCAACTCTAGATTCTTCTCAGTTCTCTTACTCATCAAGCCCTGCTTCCTTCCCTTTTCCGTTCTTATGTACAAACACTCCATCTAATTACAACATGAATGAAACAAGGCGAGGCCGCATGAAACAAGGATTGAGAATCAAGAACAGAAATGAGATGGGCTTGCTGTTTGGCAGTGGAGGGAACAGGCTGTCCATGTAGTTTATGCCGACTATGAGCATATTACATCTGCATTAAACAAAAAGTATTCTCTACAAGAGAGTTGATTAATTAGGAATCTTTGATTATTTGATCATAACCCATTCCTCTTCCTCTCCCTTCTTTCTCTCTCACCATTTTACAACCCCCCACCCCCACCCCGTCTCTCAGGGTAGAGCATGGTTACGGGTGGCTCTGATGGAGAAGCGTCTGTCGGAGTACATTGCCACAGCTCTTAGGGACAGCCGCACCACCAGGTAAGACTCACCTGCAGCACAGGCGAACATTATTACTACTCCCACCAAGTGAGCACAACACACACACACACACACACACACACAGAGGAAACATACACACAGAGGAAACACATAAAACAGAGGCTGCATTGCCAGGCACCTTGAATATGGATTAACATTATGTCTACATGCACCTGTCACACAGCCTGGAAAGTTTAACCAACATGCTCACACATTTTTATAGACACACACATAAAACAGATATTGGCTCTATCATTACACACACCTGGAACACACATGCCACACACATTACAGGCAACAACCTTCACAACAAATAGGTTAGCTTTATGCTTATTTGTGTGTGTGTGTATGTGTGTGTTTACAGGAGGTTTTATGACGACGGCGCCATCATGCTGAGGGAGGAAGCCTCTGTGTTGACTGGTATGCTCATTGGACTCGGAGCCATCGACTTCAGGTGAGGAAAGGAATGGAGAGACGGATAAAACAGCACCAAATAAAGGAGAGGGTGGAAGAGAGATAGAAAAAATAAAGAGAAACAGATAAAGAAAAGAGAAAAGTATTGAGGGGAAGATCAGAAGACCGTGCACACAGGGAGGTAGAAAAGCAATAAGTTTGAAAGAAAGAAAGAAAGAAAGAAAGAAAAGATGGTTATGCCGTTTCTCTGCAACTTGTGATGTTGGTCCATGTCCTGTCCTGTAGTTTCTGTCTGAAGGGAGAGGCACTGGATGGGAAATCTGAAGCGGTCATTGACTACACCCCCTACCTGAAGTTCACACAGAGGTACTGGACCATTGCCATTACTGTTACATTACGGTTGTGCACATAGCTAATGTGCCAGCATCTGAAACAGACTGGATCGAATATAGCATATATACTCATGGCAGTGTCTAGACTTTAGCATATACTCATGGCAGTGTCTAGACTTTAGCATATACTCATGGCAGTGTCTAGACTTTAGCATATACTCATGGCAGAATCTAGACTTTAGCTAGGGCAATTGGAACAAGACACAATATACATAAACTATATGTGATTGGATTATCTAATAAATAAGATGGAGCTCTGACACATATCATTGGTGTTGTGTGTGTGTAAAGCTGTTAGTGACATTGTGCGTCCTGTAGCTATGGCTACCTGAGCTATGGTGTGATACCATTTTTAGACATATTGGCGCTGTATGTGGTGTCGTCCCTTGTGCGGTCCCTTAGTGATGCTGTGTCTCCCGTAGCTATGACTACCTTAGCGATGAGGAGGACCGGCGCAGTGTGGACAGCAGTAGCAGTGAGGAAAGTGCGCCGGAGCATCCTTACGTTCCCTTGATAACCGAGGAGGAGAGCTGGAGTGCCAAGTGCAGGAAGATGGAGCAACGCTACAAGATTGTCTACGCACAGAAGGTGATTTGCGGACATGGCCATAGGGTGGGAATGGTTAGATGGCTAAGGGATTTTAATGTGGAATAGTCCTGGAGTCTATGGAAATACTGTACAGTTGGCATGGATCCCACTGACCGATGATG
>NC_063210.1:6424620-6457120 GCF_017589495.1 Alosa alosa
AGATGGCGGCTCTTCAGGACGCCTCTGTGTTCCTCTCAGCCGTCACATGGTTCCACCAGTGGAAAGTGGTTCTTCCTGTAGACCGTTGCTAGACCTGTGCTGTAGAACTTTTGCACTGAGGTGTATTGGGATAGCCTGTTCCCAGTCTTCAGCCAGTCACAATGGATTGTGGGACTCTCCTGGTTGAGCCTCAGAAACAGCCAATGAGTCTGTTCTATCCCTTTATCTACATTTACATCTACATGACAAACACACACACACACACACACACACACACACACACACACACAGAGAGAACATACAGGCATCACACCACAGTTAGACAACCACATACACACTTTCCAGATGACATGCAAGTTATCTCACCGCAGGTGGCACAGACACACACACTCTACCATGCCCAACAACAGGATGACATTTAACTGGCAAGAGACACGTCACAGGACACACACACTCCAAGACAAACCTCCCCTAATGCAGACATTCCCAACAGAGACTCTATTTGTGAGACCAGGGCCTGGGTATGTGAACTCAGTGTAGAAACTATAGCAACCTTCTCTCCTTTTCCAAATAAACCCAATCTGTCTCCTGCGGAGAGACCAGCTTCTCTGCCATAGAAATGTCTGAACGTCTGTATGTCAACGTTGTCAACCACCGGAAAACAACAGCAAAACAAGTGGACTAGCTGTAGTACTGCCCTTCACAGCCTCCTCCTCTCCTCTCCAGTCTTCAACATGGAGAAATGTACTGTTTAAATGGTGATGGAGATTGAACCCTTTGTGGGTAGAAACAATAGCAAACGTTAGCCAACTAATTCCTATACAAATATTATATGCACATACGATTTTATCAGTGTCTATCATGGACCAAAATCATTCTGCTAACTTTCTCAAAGCCAATGTGTGTTCTTAACATTTGTTGTGTCTGCCGGGCCATTCATGTACTGTAAGTGTGCTTGCTTCCGCAGTCTGTGATAGTAAATAAAAAAAAGCAGGACAAGGCTTGTAGTTGCCTAGCTGAGGGAACAGAGCAAAACCATGGCAAGATTATGCAAACACTGATGGTGATATGGTTGAAATTAGGTAATTAGAGGCTGTGTTGTTAAAGTAATTGAATATTTACGCAAGGTAAATGTCAGGTCAGACTCACAACTGAGGCTGGATAGGAAGTGAGGTGAAAGGAATGGGTTAGGCCTGGAACCAGCCGGCTTGGGCCCTGGCTAAGAAAGTTATCCCTATAAGAGGTTATGAAACTGTGTGTGAGTGATGTATGTGCTGTGTACGTGTGTGGGGTTATCCAAACATCATGACATGTTTTATCCTTGCCACAATAGCCAACCTATTTAATACACTATTGACAACAAAGACATCTATCATTTTGAAATCGAATGCAATAAAAACTGCCTCTTTTGTTAGACAATGTATCGATTGTTGCTGTAGTTTTGTTTGTGTGTGTTTGTGCGTATGTGTGCACGTGCCTCCACATGTATGAGGGTGTTCTTGTTGTGGTTATGTAAGTATAAATGTGTGTGTGTGTGTGTGTGTGTGAGTGAGAGAGAAAGGGATAGTATGTGTGGTGGTGTTTTTGGCATGTGTGTGTATGTATGATTGTGGTCTTGGCGTGTGTGTGTGTGTGTGTGTGTATGGTGGTGTTTTTGGCATGTGTACAGTATGTGTGTGTGTGTGTGTGTGTGTCTGTGTACACACCCATTATCTTGTAGGGCTAGGTCCTTGTGTAATGGTGTCCACCCTTGTATGTGCACTGGCCTAACGGGTATTTGAATAGAAAGATAATGGCCTGTAAGATGAAGTGAGACTGGGGAAGCATGCATGTTGTAGACTTTACCTTTAATTTTTTTCACTGAACCTAGAGCATGAATACAAACATGTGTGTGGGGGCATGCAAGTGTGTGTGTGTGTGTGTGTGCGCGCGTATGCAAGCATCAAACAGAGTTCCCAAGCCAAAGCAGCCTTTCAGGTGAAACAAAGGCTGGGCGTCTTGGGTCATTGGGTCAGGATCATCCATTAATTAGTCTTTATAAAGAGTCTTTGGCCTCAAAAGCAATGTGTAAACACACATGGTCATATGGAAGCGGTGGCTTAACAGATGAGTAAAAAAGGACATTCTTTTGCCATACGGCTCTGAATTAATTCTTTGGGTACACATAGGGGTTAGCTAAGAATGCCATGCACAGGACCAGAGCAGAGAGTCAAAGAGGAAACCAGTGTAATCTGCTTATCAGTGACCACCCCCCCCCTTTCTATTTTTTTCTATCTGTCTATCTATCTATCTATCTATCTACCTATCTACTTCAGTCTTTTTCAAATTCAAACAAGTGTTATTGGGATGACAGTGTAACAGTGTTGCCAAAGCAATACAACAATATAGACTTTCATATGTATTGATACATACTTAATTTAAACATTTAATTTATTATAACTATTCTGTAATACAGTACGTTCCAATTGTATTGGTACTTTCTCTTTCAGGAGAAAGACAAGAATACAGTGTATTTGAGAGAGATTGGGCTGTGTGTTTGAAAAAGACTGGAGGTTGGCGTCCAGATCACAGGAGGGTGTTGAAATCAGGGGTGTGCCTCTGAAAGGCCTGCTTCTCGGTTTCTCTGAGGCCTGCCCTCCCTGCCTGCCTGCCCAGATGCATTATGTTGCAGCTGTTAGGGGACGTTTTCAAAACGTGACCTCCCCTCTCTCTCTCTCTCTCTCTCAATCTCAATCTCTCTCTCTCTCTCTCTCAGTGTGTGTCTGTGGTGTCTCTTAGAGTCTCTCTCACACATACACATGCATATACACTCACACACATATGATTCCCAAAGACATTCCACACACACACATACACTCACACAGCAAATACAACATACATATGCCCACATAAGCATACACACACACTGTTTTCTATCTTTTTTCTCTCTCTGTGTCTCTTTCTCTCTCACACACACATATACACACACACACACACACACACATACTCATTCATACAATTTTATCTCCACATGCCTGGCTTCCCACAACACACTCAACCCTCCCATACCACTAGCCCTTATCTCCCACAATGCATGCCGTCCCATGCCGCCCACTGCGAGATACTGTACACCTCAGAAGGCCGACACCCAGCAGACAGACAGACAGACAGGCACTGACACATACACACACAGAAGAACAGCAACACACACAGACACAGACACAGATATATACATACCTCTGAATACCGATACACCCAGAAGGTGTCCCTCTACTCTTTCCCTCAAGTAGCTAACTATAAAACTCCTTCTGTCTGTAACACACACCCACACACACCCCCACACACACACACACAGAGGTCCAATTATTTTGTGGTTCCAACATATTCTTGTACATGAGTCATAACCTGATTGACCACTAATCAGCAATGTTGGTCACATATGTACTTACACGCAAATTCATAGATAGATAGATAGATAGATAGATAGATAGATAGATGCTTTACTCATCCTGAGGGGAATTTTAGTGTGCTTTAGTGTGTAGTTCAATTTAGTTCATGAGCATTTGGTCAAAATGCCACTTAATAGATTGATTGAAGATGACTCCTCTGTTGGTAGGCCTAAGCATGGGGACCACTGGTAGGCTAATTATGAAGACCTTTTGGAGTTTGATAACCAAAACTACTGATATGATACTCTCTGGGTCTAAGAATAGGCTATGTTTTAGATTTTTCTGAAATGTGTGTGATGAGGTGGAACACTAGAGCAACAAGAGCATAAGTAAATGTAGAAATGCATAGGGCCTAAGTAAATGTAGAAAATTTTAATTTACAAAATGGCCCAGGCCCACAATTTTTTTTGTGAAACGTACATGTTGAATGAATGCATGAATGAATGAATGAATGAATGAATGAATTATTTGATTTCAAAAACCTGCTATCTATTTATCTTTCAGGGATTAATGAAAATGCAGTGTAACGTGTCGTAATTAGTAAACTAATCGACTCATACAGTAACCTATTGCTGGATTGATAGTAGGCCTACTTCATCCAATAAACGTAGTATGGATGCTGTCAACTACCAATCAAAACTTTCTCTCACAGACACCCCCACCCACTTTGGATTAATTATCGCGTGCAGATGGTCCATCATTCAGCAGTTGGATGAGAAGCGTTTCATACGGAGGAGAGGAACTCAGATAACACGCAGTGTAGATGGCTAAACAATAGGAACTGTTTTCCAAAAAAGAAACAAATAAGATATAGATCGTATTTTATTTGTTAGTGACGTTGTGTACAGTTCGCAAATTAATTTAGTCGACCTCTAGAAAGCTCGAAAGGAGTTATGAAAAACAACTGCTAACTTCTCGAGTAGCAACTCCAGTGCACGTATTATAACGTTAGCTAACGTAGTGCTCCAAAGTAAGCACTAAATTGACCTAAAAAGGCAAACGACTGAAATGAGCTCGTCAGTAGACTTTGTGTAACAGTTAAAGTTTAGCCGTGTCTGTAAAAGTTACCGTCTGCCCTGCAAACTTAACTTGTTAGTTTGTTAGCGAGAGAGCAGCGATTTGCTCCGGTTGTCGGTCCATGCGTGAGAGGGAGGGATGTGTAGCCGCGGCGGAGTTGGGGTCGCCCGTGGCAGCTCTGGTATGCAGCCGATGAAGGCGACTGTCCCTTTCCAGCTTAACAACAACAGTATTAGCAAACCCCAGTCGGCTCTGAGAGATGCCAAACCAGGTAAAGTAAAAGTTTGCACATGCACATTGACCAATGTTGCAACCTCTTCTTTAGCTCTTCTCTAAACAGAGGTCATTGTGCCCCGCACTATGGACTTAGCCATCTGCTTATAATGTTAAATTAGCCTACATTCAGCTCATTTTCCTCTTAACTTAAATCAATATTTCTGTGAGATTGGTCATTGAAAGCATGGGTCATCAAACGTGAGATGCTATACATGCAATATGTTTTTTGTTGCAATTGTTGGATTTCCAAATGAGTTGTTTGCATGAATTATCATT
Source organism: Alosa alosa (assembly GCF_017589495.1). Taxonomy (NCBI): domain Eukaryota; kingdom Metazoa; phylum Chordata; class Actinopteri; order Clupeiformes; family Clupeidae; genus Alosa; species Alosa alosa. The sequence goes on from NC_063210.1 coordinate 6,429,618, forward strand.
TTTTATATTGCATCGTTATGACCCACATGTTGCCCGCCGTTTTAGCAGGATCAGCTAAGTGACCCCTTAAGTCTACAGACAAAAGTTCAATGTCATTGTGCTATCTTTTTCATCCCGTTGCACCAATGCTTGTTTTGTATGTAACTGTACAGTGTTAATTTTCTGTATTAACAATAATGTATTGATGGGGAAATTATGTTCCTTTTAAAGAGACTCCACGAAAGGTCTTGCGATAAAATTAAAGCCTCACCATTTCAGTGTAGCTCAGGATGGACTGAGTAACGTTATTGCATGAACAGCTTGTAAAATAGTTAGCGCGGTTGTGGATTCATAGTGGGCAGAAACCGCAATGGAAAATGTGTCTAGTATTGTCTCAACATACAGAATTTCTTTTTTGGAACGGATTTTGTGCAATAATGCCAAAATAGGTTGTAGTTTATCCTTGCAGTCAAGTTAGTTAGTAGATGCATGACTGACATGATTTATTGCACTATCCTAAGTCCACCTATGCATCTTTGTCAATTCTCTGCAGTGTCTGAGAAACCGTTGTGGTGCTCACTAACTGGACAGAATCCACACAGCCATTCACTGGACGCCATTGTGGGCCCATATCTACATGGACACTGGCCCAGGGAAGGATCACACTACAAGAAGGACAAGTCCACTCAGGTAAGGGAGCCATAACAAGTTCAGTATACCACTTTATGCAAACATCTGCAACATTCCAGCAGAACCACAGGCTGTACCTTTAACTCCCAATGCTCATTTTTCACTCTGGGGTTCAGGCCAGACTCAAGGCCTTTGGGAATCAGGTAGCTGGAGCTGAAAGTCAATCATTTAATGATTTGCATGTCCTCACTCTCTGTTCTACTAAACATGTTCGAGTCACTGGTCCAGAGTGGTTTGCTCATTTGAAATGCAAAACAAGCTTGCCATTGCAACTGTATGTGACGACTTCTCGCTTTCCTGAAAGGCACTACTGTGTCCACTGGACTGGGTATGCATTTGCAAAACTCAAGACTCAAGCTGTACTTCAATGGGCGTTCTGCAAGCTGGGCTGTGCCTGTGCACGGATGTGTGCTCAAGTTTACCAGGTTGCATGAGTGTTTTTTTTTTTTTTTTTAGTATAGGGTGGTTTTGACACAGGAACCGTGTGATGGGTGTAAGAAGAGGGGGAACCAACGGAGTTGAGGAAAAAGCAAAGGAGAGATACAGGGGGAAACAGATGAGTGGAGCACAAGGAGCACATTACAGCCATCATTTTAAAAAGGGCTTAACCTCACCCTAGTCAGCTGAAACGGCAGTTTTTTTTTTGCTCACTTTACCCAGGGTGTGGGTAGGCTACATCCTTCAAGAAAAAACAAAACCTGCCCTCCCCACCCTCTGATGTTTTCACTTTGAATCCTCTAACATTTTCAAACTTAACTCTTTGCTTTGCTACTTTCATGTGACATTACATTACACAATATCTCCTTGGCATTCAGACACAAACTCAACCTTTATGTTCGTCTTCTGATTAGTCTAGTCTAATCAGAAGACTTAGGGGGCAGCCGTGGCCTACTGGTTAACCGGAGGGTTGCCGGTTCGAACCCCGACCACTAGGCACAGCTGAAGTGCCCCGCCCACTAGGCACAGCTGAAGTGCGCCGCTGTTGATGCAGGCAGCTCACTGCGCCGGGATTAGTGTGTGCTTCACCTCTCTGTGTGTACACTGTGTGTGTTTCACTAATTCACAGATTGGGATAAATGCAGAGACTAAATTTCCCTCACTGGATCAAAAGAGTATATATACTTATACTATATACTTAGTCTGCAGGATGTTGGATGAGCTGTCTGTTTGGTCTGCTCAGTTGGTATGGTCTGTCAAGTGACTGGCTGAAAGTCTTTTTTTGTCCGAAAAAAACGACCAGAAAAAGACTTGGTGGTAATAATAGCTGTTCAGATTCTCTGTATGGTTAGGAAAGGTGTTTCCAACGCTTCCTTTCAAATCTTCTTTTAGATAGAGGACACTGGAGTATTCTTTACAAAAGGAAACGTGAATGTAACACGTACAATTCCCTCTGCCAGGTAGCAACAATCGATCAACATGGTCAACAATACCCACCTTCCTATAATTACGGCACCATGTGTACATGGAGTTGGACTTTCTTTACTTAGATGTTATCTATTCCTAAGTCTTAAAGAAAGCTTCTTGTCCTCTTTCCTTGACCCCACAATGTTTTCCATCAAGGTCAAGGGAAAGTGGATAGGTAAATGAGATGGCACAGACATTTCCAATGCAGCCTCTGTCTGTTTCTCCGGTCAGTGATGAGGATGTTGTTTACATGAGTTGTGTACATTTTGATTACTATGGTCTTTGATGATTGGTGTGACCCTCATGGTTCTAGTTCTACTCCTCACTCTAGACTCCAGCCTCGTGGGCGGACAACCAGCAGAGCAGTCCAGGGGGAGGCAGCCACAAGCGCTCGGCATCATGGGGCAGTGCAGCACACAAAGAGGTGACCTTTGAATTGTTACCTTTGACCCTCTTCTGAGGCGGAAATATGTGTAAATTGTCTGTGGTTTTGTCAGGACCACAAGGCCAATGCATTGCATCAGCATGTATTAATACAGAAATGTTTCAAAGATTTTAAGGGACTCTAATCTAATCTAAGGGAAGCAAAAGAGAATGGATGTTTGTAGCCATAATCTGCATGTCGTTCTGATATTCTTTCGTTCTTCACCCTTAATTTAGCTTTTCATGCTCTGTGCCTGTGCACCCTCCCCTCTTGATGTCTTACTGAATATCTTTGCTGTCCTCTGTTCTACAGGGGTTCAGGCAGCGCCAGCAGCAGCAGTGTGCTGTGGTCCTGGGGGGAAGTCTGGACAGGAGAAGGATCCACGCGGTCACTCAGGCTGGCTCCGGTTCCCCACCCTGGATCACCCAGGTACCCAACACTATTCTAAATACAGTGCACCCTAGCACAGTGCTGCATTCCACAGTGAGTGTAACTTAGTTCAGCGTGAAGGCCAAAGAATGCCTCGGCTGACATGTCCGTGCCGTATCATTCAGTCGAGCGGATCGGTGTCTCCAAGGTACACTCCTTTTGCTGTTGGGGATCAGTATCAGTGGCACATCTGTCTCAGTAGCACAAGCGGTGTCATCAGTCCCGGTCATGTAAATCCACGGCGAAAAACGGTTAATTTGTATAACCTTTCATAACTGTTTTTTTCTCAGTTTCTACAGTTTTTCTCGATAGGTTTAATGCTTCTGGCAACTCTGACATGTTTTTAAAGCAATTTACTCACAGGCCTAAACAGAAGTACTCTGGCTAAAAGTATGTGACTTCTTCAGCTGGTTCTGTGCGGTCTCAGAGATGAGGCTGTTCACCTGTTTCTATTCTCTCTGGACACACACATTTCCACACACACACACACACACGTGGATGGCTATGAAGTGTAGGGGGAAAGATCACATGCTAGCGTATGTACACTCACACACATACACGAGAGGAAGTGAAGAGAGTTGCAGAGTGAAGCAACAGGAAGAGTGGCAAAGCTTCTCCTTTTTCAGATACCAGTTTCTGTCAGCTGTGTGGCAAAAAAACACCCACCCACACCCTACACATAGATTTGTACAGTATTTATTTCTGTATCTAGCCTAGAGGGCCAGAGGGGAAGGCCTGGAATTCAGGCTGCAGGGAATGAGTACCATGTGTCCCATCTCCTGCCAAGCAGACGGTGAACCTGTGAAGTCTCATTTTTTGCATGTTGGTTAACAAACATGCATGCGTCCACATACACACATAGAACACTAGTACACATCAGTATTTTGAGGAAAGTGAGTGTATGCCTCTTTGGAACCCTTTTAATGTTATGTTACATTTAGGTGTGTGTGTGTGTGTCACTTGTGCTTCATATGATTACTGGCTCACATGAATGGGTATGAGGTATGATTGTGGTGTAATATGTACATAACTGTGTGTGTGTGTGTTTCACTTGTGCTTCATATGATTACTGGCTCACATGAATGGGTATGAGGTATGATTGTGGTGTAATATGTACATAACTGTGTGTGTGTGTGTGTTCAGAGCCAGCCTCTTCCCATCCCTCTGAATGGAGTCCACACTCGTCTCCGACACAGTGAGGAGAAGCTGGACCAGGAGCTGGAGACCATCTTTAAACAGCACTCACTATTACAAGATGTAAGAACACACACATTCACAGATGTAAGAGAACACACACGTAGAAACAGACACAAACTACAACAACTCCCAGATGTAAGACAGCTCTCTCTCTCTCTCTCTCTCTCACTCACACACACACACACACACACACACACCATCTCTCTCTCTCTCACCACTCACTACTGCAGCTCTCAGACCTAACGGTACCGTAGGCGTTTCTAAGTGATTTCTCACGATCCACTAGTTCTCTATTCTGTGAGTACGCTGTGAAAACAACCCTAGTCTTTGTGCACAGCCCTGGCTCTGTGAACGTGAAGCAAAGCGGAAAGCACTTTTTTTTTTTTTTTTTTTTTTTTGAAAAGGAGATCTGGGAGGCAATATCTGGTTAATTTTTTAGTTGCTATGTAAACCTCACTCTTCGTTTTTGTCTGATTTCCTGTGTGTGTATAGTTCCTGGTCCCTAATGGACGCAGAGGTCCAGTACCCCCATACTGCAACTGCTGCGGCGAGCATCAGACTTGCCTCTCCTCCTCCCCCTCCCCCTCTCCTTCCTCTTCTCCCGCCACGTCCATACTCTCCTCCTCCTCCTCCTCCTCCTCCTCCTCTCCTGATCTGTCTTTGCCCTCATCTCCTGTGACCTGCACCCTTGATCCTGTCAGAGGTGAGTCCATCCACCAGCATCTCTGACCTGGGGCTAATGGGGACTATACACGGGTCAATATTTTGAGCAATCTTGCAGGACCACCAAGTCAGTTACATTTATTTTTATAAATTAACATTTTAAATATGTATAAAAAAACAGAAGTACCAAAATGCTTTCCAGCGTAGCTTAGGACAAAACTATTTGGGTCATAAAAAAATAAAAAGAGCAAAACTAGTGTTTAGTGGTCAGGTTTTTCCACTGGGGTAGCCTATACAATGTTGTGATGTGTGTGTGTGTGTGTGTGTGTGTGTGTGTGTGCACATGCCCTACTGTACAGGCATTTCACTTTTTTAAACCATAGATTGGGCAGATTTTGAAGAAAACATGTCATTGAAACCCACATTGGCTAACCTCTTTAAGCTGTTAACCTCTTTTTTTTTTTTTTTTTTTTTTTTTTTTTTTTTTTTTTTTGATATCAACATTTCATATAGAATGTTTTCTAATATTGAAAAAAAAGCTTTTGCACTTTTGTGATGCTTTCCTCTTCCTCTCTTTCCTTTCCGCCCCCAGAGGTGTGTGGGGAGGATGGGCTCTCTGCTCTCCCCCTGTTGGGCTCTCTGAGTCTGGACGACAGGGACACCTCTGCCCCCCCTGGGATCCCTCTATCTGGGAACGACCAGGATGACTCTGCCCCCTCTTTAGGCCTGGTGGTTGGGGTAGACGGGGACTCCTCTGCCCCCTGTCTTGGTCCTGTGTGTGCGGAGGATGGGCCCGTGGCCATATTCTCCTCCTCCCCCCGTCCCAACAAGAGTGTGTGTTTCCAGAGGGAGCCACCCGAGGGTTGTGAGAAGGTCCCGGTGTGTGAGGAAGTCATGTGAGTGTGTACAACACACACACACACACACACACACACACACACACACACACAGCCTTGCATGAAGGTATGTGTTGCATACACAGAGCTACACAAAGACACATATGCATGTAACCCTAACCATGCCTAAACAACACCCCAAGCGATTTCCTAACTGCCTTAACTTTTTTTGTTTCACATTTCTGTACTTCTAAAACAACAATTTCATAAACAGATAAAGGCCATCTGATGTGGCAAAAGCCCAAACTGTATGCACCACATCTTAAGTTTAGCAGGCAGGAAGTTTAAGAACATCAGCTAAATGATGACTAATGCCATGAGAAATGTAATCATGTCTGTGGTGTGTTCCCAAACTCTATATTGAAATGGCAGTCTCCATCTATTGGACAGAGAAGGTATTGCATAATGCCCAACAGAGTACTAAAGTGAAAACGTCACATTGTCCTGGCAACCAGATTTTCTGTTCTAAACAACCGAACCAAAGATGGCATTTTCCATAGCTTCGCTGTGTTCTTTCTTTTAAAACAAGAATAAATCAATTTCATCACTAGATTGTAACATGTCGAGGCTTTTATATGTTTTTCCGGGGTATTAAAGGGAAAAGTTTGTGCTAGTATGAAAGATAAAGTTTGTAACGTAACGGTAAATTTGCCTAATCTGTTTTGATTACATAACATTATTACTGTCAATCGGGGTGGCTTCGGACACTTTTCATTTTTTTTTTTTTATTATTTATTTATTTACACACCTGAAAAAAAATCGGCAAGTAGGCTATGAGACTCTGACTGATGATTGCATTCTGAAAGCATTGCACCATGTCGACAGCGGTTAACACCACGTTAGTTTCAGGTTTTTTAATAAAAAATGAAGACCATCTATTCTCAATAATTGCTTCAATCATCGGAGAGGCAAACTGCTTATCAATTTGCATAAAAACCGTTCCCTTTCTATAAAACTTTGGTCTGGCATAGTATTTCACGTTGTTAATTTGGTTTGTGTAAAACAGAAAAATGGTTGCTACGGAAACGTGATTTCACACTTTAGTACTCTATTCCATTGCCTGTGTTTTCGAAAATGTTAGATGGGATTGTTTCACATGTCCAATATTGTGTACATTTCTTATGTGTAATATCAATATTATGTCTCTTTGGGTTTGTCTCAGGATCTCGCATTTTAAAGGTACACTGCAAGATTTTTACCTTAATATAACCTCTACGAAGCCAATTTGGTAATTGAACTTGTAATAAGGGAATGGTTCTCCTAGCATAGCCATACAGCATAGCCGTAGCAGGTCGCTACCGTGAGAACCAGCAAATCAACTTCAAGAATTGCCGACCTGAAGACATCTCGTACGAATCGTAAAACAGTAGAAATAGATAGTATATTGTCAGTAGATATAGATAGTAGGTTGTCAGTAGATATAGCTCTTTGGAGAAGTTTTTGCCTTTTGTTCTTTGCCTCCAGAACAAAAGTATTTCCATTGTGTACAGGGGGAACAAGCCATGAGAAGTAGGCTATTTACAACGGCAAAGTAAAATGTATATATCGGGTTGAGCTCTAGAGTTGCCAAAAATACCTGAAACTGCATAGTATACTTTTAACATTGGGTACATGTCTCCATCATCTCCATTATCTGTACATGCTTTCTTTATTATTTAATTTGATTTAATTACATCTAATTGGTTTTAATTGTATTGTCCTTTTTTTTTTTTTTTTTGTTTGTCCTGTAGGTTCTCAGTCAAGTCCCAATCCCGTGCACTTCCCTGTTGCCCTGACCCAGATAAGGTCAACTTCACACCACGGAGAGGCTCCACTTTTTGCCCAGTCAGTTTGCACAAGCCCCTCCCATCCTCCATGGACTTCCTGTTTCACAGCCTATCAGTGTCGCCTATATCTGAGCGGGCGGGACGCACAGGGACAGGAAGGCCCACTCCTGACTCTGCTGCCACTACCAAGAGAGAGAGATGCCAGGAGCAAGACTGTGATGGGTAGCGTAGCTCTGGTGTGTGTGTGTGTTTTGTTTTGTGTGTGTGTGAGGGGGTGCTATTAATTCATGATGAAAGGAGAAACCTGATCCCTGTTCCTCGTTGAAACTCTTGTGGGTTTTCTTTTTTTTTGTTAGTCCTCTTGGATCCTAGAGCTGTTTACTGATGTGAGAAGTGAGTGTCGGCCTGTATTTTGACATCTGCCCAAAGAAATGACGTGTTAAGATGGGTGTGAGTCTTACAAAGGAAATGCTATGCAGCATATTACTATCTCAATAGAGACCATTTTCCTGCCAAAGTGTTAACAGTACCAAAACTATAATAAATATGTTTTAAAGATCACAATCATAGAAAATCGACCAAATTTCATTGAGAATATTTAAGCATTCCATGTTGTGAGGCATTCCTTTGTCAGAGAAGGAGAGACGATGCTTTAAGACGGGTCTCGCAAGCGTTTGAGGTTCACCTTAACACAAAACAAAGACAAGGTGTTCAACATGGTCAACACCATATTTTAACCAATGACTACTGGGTTTGTGACTGCAACCCTGACTTATCCACTTGTCAGACCCACCTCAACCCCCCCCCCCCACCTGTTTTCGGAGAGCTCGAAGATGTAAGAGCTTTAAGATGCTGGTTCTCAACAGTTGGCAGACCAGCCATGTGTTGAAAGGGTATGATGATTGCATTTTGCTGCAAAAAAAATGTATGCTTTTGCTATAATGGCGCAAGAGACCTCACTTTTGAGTAATGTGCAAAGTTTTTTTTTAAACTAATATCTTGGTTTAAGACCATATCATATTACAATCTTCCTTATTTAAATATGGTATTTATTGATTTTGAAAGGGATGTTGACAACCTTTCCTATACATGCCAGTAGTATACCTCGCTGGGTAGTCTTTGATTTCATGTTTGGAAATGCAATGCATTTCTGATTGTTTTGTTCTACAAAGATGAGAGTTGAGCGTTTTTTGTTTTCTTTCTTTTACAGGGTAGATAGATGTCTGTGAGATGTTTTGCACTTTTTAGTTGGTAATGTGTTGTGTTCAAACCTGTACTCTACTTGAATTTACTTTTTGTTGTTATATCTGAAAAACAAAGAAAAAAAAATTAGACAGGAGATTGTTGTACTGTCTGCATAAGCTATGATCCTAGTACGCTGTGTGAAAATGAATGGAATGTGCCAATGTCACATGCACTTAGGGTTTTCTTTCTTTACTTTTTGGTACTATTGTTTTTTTAAATGTTCTCCAAACTGGTCAGATGACACTTATGATTTAAGGAATATTCACATGGATGGATTCGTTGATACTGCTTCCATTGTTGTAAAAATGTTTTGTTTCGTTTTGAACAAGATAAAGACCTTTTTAGGAATCTGTTCAATGTTATTTTTTTCATTGCATGTTTTCAAGACATTGTCATTTAGGCCATCTCACACACCCGCTTTTGACGATGACTGTCGGTGATTTAGTCATGACTATGTTGACCGGAATGAACTTTGACGTCATTTTAGCGCCCATCAGTAATCTACTGTAGGTACTGAACTGTAGTATGACTATCATCTTTCTGTCGTTCGTTATCATTGGTTGGGGTCAGTGATGTAGGCGGGGTTATACTGGTATCGCTGCGCGCGTACTCATTTCCCGTTCTCAGACTAGGAGCACACCCGCGCAGGACGCTCATCTCCAGCGGAGCGCTAATTAATTCTCTTAAACCAATACTGTAACATTAAGTTGTGAACGGATTACCTTAGTTGCAAAAATGCTCTCAACGGTTATGAAACAACTTAAATCCCACCCGGCGGTAAGTAAGCAAGCCACTCGAATAAGAGGTTCTTAGATGGTTGGATGGTTGTCATCTCTTATAATGACATTGAGACGAGTCGGTATTGTATAGAATTTCCCTCTAGCGAGCGGCTAGTGGATTGGTCGCATCTCTTTCAACGTCAAAGTGGTGTATATGTGTAGATACAGGACTTATTTAATCATTTTATCTGGAATATTTTTGGTTCCTAATTGATCCTTTATCTTGTATATATCCCGATGCGTCTTACTATAAAGGAAATGTAAATATGTATGTACATAATGTCAGTTTAGGCCTGATGCAAGGTTTTTGACCTTGACATCCAAAATTGGATGTTGCCTATATCCTTAGTATTAATGAAGCTGTATGTCCTGTTCGAAATGGTAGGCTATACCATTAGTGCAATTGTTTGGTATTATTTTTTTTTAAACGTTTCTGATCTACACTCTACGTTTAGGCAGGTCGAGGCCCGTTGTGATGGTAGATCACAATCAAATATCGAAAATGAGATGGATTGGATAGCTCCAGTTACTGATTAAATTGCCTGATAATGGCGATCACATTTTCTCTATGTATACCTAATGTTACCATCATTATTATATCCTGCCTATAGCCTTCACAACATATATCAGGTTACTTTCACTTGTTCGTGGAACCGGCAATGTTTCTATAAGTCGAGCTGAAAATGGACTGGTGGTGAAACGGTAGACCTATTTTAATTTCTGGTTTTCAACTGAGTCGTGGTCTAATATTTTGGCTTTCATGAAATGCTACATTAAATAACACAACTGAATTCTGTTCACATATGGGCGTCGTGTACGAGCATATAGCTTAGCTGCCATCCTTATAGGTCATATATGCACGTCGCCATACCATGACGCTTACAGTACATAAGGCAAGACTAATCTAACACGCTGCACCATTCACCGTCCACTCATGGCATGCAACTTGTATGCTACATGGTTAACTATAACAATATGGGATAGAAACGTACGCGTGGTCCAAGGGTGACGAAGAGTAAATTAGGCCATTCTTTTCGAAATAGTCTGTGTGATATGTCATTTTTCAGATCGGTCTATATCACAGGCTACCATATAGCAGAGTAGACTAATGCAAACATACTCCACCTGTCATAATATGACGGTCACCAGAGGCTGTGGTATAAATAATTTAAGTCCTGATTAGGAAATAGTAAAGCAAACAGGTAATTGAATGGTTCAGGTAAATAATTCTAGAACAGTAGAATTCTTTTTTCCTATCAGTGGAATGTCAGATCTATTAGTCCGCCCTGACGCAAAAGGCGGTCACTGCGCAGAACATTGTACTTTGATTGTTTTGAGCTGGAGCCTCCGCTCATTCAACTAACACAGCCATGGATTTGGGCTTGATACTGAAATGGTGTCCAGGCACTTGCTGTTCACATAGACTTAGTTGGAATGACTCCAACATCATTTACCCATATGTTGGAGTGGGTAGGCTACATGTACGGTTCAGCTTTGACTGACTTGTGGCACGTGAGTTTAGGAGGCAGGTTTGTGCGGGAGCGGTCGTTCCCTCAAATGTTCTTCTCTCGCTCCCTCCTCAGTTGATCCCTCTCTTCGTTTTCATTGGCGGAGGAGCCGCCATGTCCATGATGTACCTAGGTCGCCTGGCATTGAAGAACCCCGAGTGCTCGTAAGCAGAACCACACACACTAGGCTACTCCAAATTTGATATGGATGTGCTTGTTTCTGTCTAAAAGATCTGTATAGCTTTGGTCTACTGTACTGGTAGTGTTGGCTGAGTGTTGTCTGATATTTGCACCACAGGTGGGACCGTACGAACAATCCAGAGCCCTGGAACAAAGTGGAACCGAACCACCAGTACAAAGTAAATATCAGTGCACCTGTCATGTCTGTTAGTAAGAGTTTGGAATTCTAAAAAAAAGTGTATTATGGCAGTACATCACCAGTGTCTGTTCGTTCTGGTAGAATGGAGGTGTTTGTAATGCACTTACATCTACTGTTATTCATTTGGATGATAAATACTACTTATGCACAGTAACATGCATATCAAGCAACAACAGGCTCTGAAGCAAGGCTTTGAATGGGAAACACAATCAGAATACTGCAAAATTATTTGTGGTATTTCATAGGCTTAATTATTTAAAACTGTGATTGAGGTTGTATACTCAAAGTTAAGCTAACAGATCAGATTCAAATAGGTTGAATGCAGCCTCATTATAACAAGATATCTTACATAGCACTAACAGACAAGAGGGCACTTGAAATCATGGGATGGAAGGCTGTGTTAGCAAATAGGATTAGAGTAAGATCACAGTTGTTGGAGACGAGGTGATTATCTTGGTAGAGATGTTCAGTAATACCCCTAAGCTTACCATGGATGCTGAATATGTGTGTTCACAGATGTTCAAAGTGAACATGGACTACTCCAAGCTGAAGAAGGACAGGCCTGACTTCTAAACGCTGGAGGGCTGGAGTCTCTAACAGCACCCCCTACTGCACAGGAGCCTGATGCTTTTTTCATCACAGACATGCTGAAATCATACCACTGGTCGATATCATTTCTGGGAGAAGAGGACTATCACAGCCATTTTGCCTTGGAGGTCACAGTCAACACACACACACACACACACACACATGCATTCAGTCAATAGTCTACACACACACACACAGACACACACACACATACTCATGCATTATCATCAGATACCAATCGCCACCTATGTTTATCCATTCTCCTCTCGCTGGTTGTCTTTCCCAGTCAAATGAAATCAGACAGCCTCCTACATGTTATAATCGGAAAAGCTCTTTGTGTGCTTTTGATTGATTGTGACTTTTATTTAATTTTAACATTATTAATGTAAATTGTGTTTCGCAAATAAATGCACATTAAGAATATATGTAAAGAAAAGTATTTTAATCATCCCTGGTTTTGTGTGAGTGACTGGGGCTTTGGGTTTGTATCTGGTCAGCATTGCCATGTGATGACAGTCATCATTACATTAAGCAGACACTTCTTGACCAAAGTGACTTACATATGTCAGCTATATATTACAAGGGATCACATTTTCCCTGGAGCAACTTGGGGTGAAGTGCCTTGCTCAACAGTGGAAGCTGGGATTTGAACTGACAACTTTCAGGCTACTGCACGCTAGCCCAGCTCCTTAACCACTACACTACCACCGCCTACGAGGTGGTCATTATGGTGGTCAAATAGGATTAAGGGGCTATGCACAGTTCTGTGAGATATTTCGACAGAAAAATGGAGGAGAGAGACAAACGGTATAGTTTACGATAATTTAATTCCCTGATTTCCATAGTAGGCTTTACTTTTTAAAGTACAGTATCTTAATAGTTTGTTTTTGTTCTCAATCCTCACCGGAGTGATTTACCTGCATGGCTTTAAATCAGGCACTAATAAGATCGCCTCTTAAGCTGTTAAAGGTCTTGTGACACCCTGTTCACCCAGCAGCTGAGTGACATAATCTAACAGCAAAAGATCCCGAGGCGATTGTTTCCATGTTTGTTTTCATTAATACATTTTAAGAGATCTGCAGATAATAAAGGGATTTCATAACAGTACAGTCCTGTATATAAACACATGCAAACATAAAAAAGTAAAGGTAACAAATAAAAGTCATCAGCCACATCACTGCTGTACAGAAGTGAAGAGTTATAGTTTTATGGCCATTGGTAGGAATGACCCTCAGGAACACATTTGGGAAGATTAGCCTACCACTGAAGGTTCTTGTCTGCTCAAAAAGTCTATCATTTAGGTGTTCTCTAGAAAGCTGAAGTGCACTCCAATATATTTATAAGAGTGCACTACCTCCACATCCACTCCACTGATCAAGACGGGTCAAACTGGGCTTTTGTCCACTACCAGCTCCTTCATCTTGTTAACGGTTAGCTCCAGATGATTCGGGCTGCACGACTCAACAAACTTATCTCTCAGATCTCTGTATTCTGTTTCATGTTGCCCATTAATGTATCCTACAATGGCTGAGTCATCAGAAAACATATGGAGGTGGCATGTTTTAGAAGTCAGATGTCTACAGGGAGAACAGGAGGGGAGAGAGGACTGTCCCCTGAGGGGGCCCTGTGCTGCCCAAGACTGTCTCTGGCAGACCTCTCTCTAGAGTCCCATACTGAGGTCTGTTGGTCAGACCTCTCTCTAGAGTCCCATACTGAGGTCTGTCTGTTGGTCAGGTAGTTTGTTATCGCATGCCTCTGCGCTTGTCCACCACGAGGCAGAATGGTGTTGAAGGCATTAGAAAAGTAAAAAAATGTAAAGAAAATGGTGACTCTCACAGTGCTCCCTGCTTTGTCAAGATGGAAGTGAGCTCAGTGGAGCAGGTACAGTATATGATGACATCTTCCACTCTGATGTTTTCCAGATTAGCAAACTGGTCTTCTGGTGTGAAAGGATTAACCTCTCCAGGGTCCTCATCACGTGTGATGTTAACGGTACTGGCTCGTAGTCAGTGAAGACCTCGGGGTGCCCCTTCTTAGGCACAGGGTCCAGGCATGATGTCTGCCACTCAAACTAGGCAAAGCAGCAGGCCCTGAGCGGAGTGAGTGCGGAGGTGCTCAAGGGTTGTGCTGCACAGCTCTGTGGAATCTTTCAACACATCCTTAATCTGAGCGTGAGGCTAGGTAGGGTTCCGTCTCTGTCTCTAGTTGCCTTTTCACCCAGTCAGCTGTGATATTTGGAAGGAGTCACTGTGGTGGTGGAGGAACAGTTACAGGTTTAGCAGGGCTGCCAACTTTTCAAAAAACCTTGGAGTGAGATTTGGTGGGGCCAACCCAAATTTTGCTGCGGAAATTTTTGTTTGGCTCATTCAGCATTATACCGTTACAGTAAAAAAACATACATCAGTGGTTCTCAGGTGTAGGGACCAGGCATTGACGGATTATGAACTTTCGGGCCCCTGGGCCCACATGTAATAAGGGCTCCCCCACTAATTGTCGCCATATGTGGAAGGGGGGGTTGGGGGTCCTCCCCCAGAATTTTAAAAATTTGTTTGATGTGATTTCCTGTATTCTGGTGCATTTTGGGGATGGCCAATACTAAATTCAATCAAATTCATAGCCTACATCCTGATGTGTTGATATTGAGGAAATGATTCCATGCAAAGGCTTGGGCTTCAGGGGCCCCTGACACCTTGGGCCCCTGGGTCTGGGCCGGAAGGCCCATTACAGTCATCCATCCCTGGGACCAGGGTCCCAGAGTTAAATTAACATTGGTATCTAAGGGATCTAGCCTACTAGTAGGACCATGGGCGTCGGAGGCATTCTGAAAGTGGGTGGGACATTTTAGCAGGGGGTGTGGGTGTCCTCCCCCAGAATTTTTTTTTTGGACTAGATGCAATTTCCTGAATTCTGGTACATTTAACAGGTTATTTAGATACTTCTATATAACAAAATGAAGCCAGCCTACGAAATTAATAAAGAGGAAATCATGCATAATTTAAAAATAACTCAATATATAGGCTACGTAATAGTGATCATCAAATACCTCCCCAGATTTCAGTGCCCATCAGTCCCAACATTTAACAATATAATCAAACAGTCCAAAAGTAAATTAAATATCAAACTAAACCGAAAATTTCATGCTTTTGAAGGCCTACCAGTATGCCGCTCCAAGAAACGCATGTCTCAAAATAAAACTCGCATAAGAAATAAAGGGCTGTCTCGAATACAATCCTGCCCCTAAAGGCCTGTACTTTGTCTTAAGACCCCCGGCCATAATTTCAGGATTTACACTATCTAAGTAGACAAACTGGCTTCAGATATCCAACAGAGTGAATACGAGATTGTGCAGTCGCTGTGGTTAGTGACATGATGCTGTTAATGGGGAGTTTTACATAGGCTAGCGTAAACCTATAGGTTATTATGACCCGCGCTTGGCTTTTTTTTTTTTTTTTTTTTCTTTTTAAGATGCCCAAATTTCCGTCAATGATTCCCGGGACACTGAAAGACCGGGGTACACGAAAACTTGGTGGACATGTAACCCCACATGGATAGCATGGAACCATCGTTTTCGTTTTGATCTGTAGCCCCCGCTGAATTGGACCCCGAAAGGAGGGTAGGGCAGACACAGTTTTCTGTGAATATCTCGAAAACCGTAGGGTTTAGGAGGACCATTTTTTTTTTGTATGTTGATCTCAAGGGGCCATGTCAACCCATTCCATAACCACTCATTTCATGTATAGTGCCACCTAGTTAAACACAAAAAAGTAAAAATGAGGTGGTGTAATTGAAGGTATCTGTGACCTAACATAGTCAAAACTGCACGAAATTGGAAGTGTAGGATCATTATGACACCCTCTGTATGCACGCCAAGTTTTGTGGAATTCCGTTCATGGGGGGCCACACAATAAATTAATTTATGTTACTATACACCAACTGGCCTGTAGGTGGCCGGAGACAGTTTTCTGTGAATATCTCGAGAATTGTAGGGCCTAGGAGGTCCACCTTTTTTGTATGTTGGTCTTAAGGGGCATGTCAACCCATCCCATTACCACTTATTTCATGTATAGCGCCACCTAGTTAAAAATTAAAAAGCAAAAAAAATAGGTGTTTTCATCACAGGTCAAAACTGCACGAAATTAAAAGTGTAGGATCATTATGACACCCTCTGAATGCATGCCAAGTTTTGTGTACTTTCGTTCATGGGGGGCCTTACAATAAAATAATTTATGTGTACATTTAGTGACGACACCAACAAGGATTCCCGACACTGAAAGACCGGGTACACAAAACTTGGTGGGCATGTACCCCCACATGGATAGCATGGAACCGCCATTTTTCGTTTCATCTGCAGCCCCCGCTGGACTGGACCCCGAAAGGAGGGTAGGGCAGACACAGTTCTCTGTGAATCTTTTATGGTATGTTGGTCTCAAGGGCCCACATCAACCTGGCTCATAATCACTCATTTGTGATTTGCCCCCGGTAAAAAAAAATGAATCAGTAGGATTAAAAGAAAGCCAAAATAAATATTCATCATCATCATCATGGCTGCATTTTCAGTATTGGCGAAAGTAGTCGTTTGTCCACTAGATGGCACATCGTTGCAGTGAGACGTAATTTTGTTGGAAGTTAAAAGTGGGTTGGAAAAACAATGGACGCTTCATACAAGGACTGTAATTCACGCTTGTTAACATCTAATAAGGATAGGACGATGTTCACATGAAGTGTAATTCCCATTTCTTCTTGAAGCGAAATAAATCTGAGGATGTTTATCGGACATGCTTGGTTTTACTGCAGGCAATGTTAATCTTGTAATATCAATAAGGACCTAGGTAATGTTACCAAGTAAGCGTTGGTTGAGTGATGGAGGCATTTGATTTATTGCATTTGTAGAAAACTATAAATGCGGTTATACCAAGCAAAATGTATAGCAGCACTGTTTGTATCTTTCGACTGTCATTTATTGCACGTGCTACAAAATCATTCTGTGCAATGGAAGATTTACCAACGTTACACCGGTCTGATACAGTTTTGCCTATACATGCGTGAGACTGAGACGCCTGTTTATTTTGTTTTAAGTGCGTGCAGGGTGTGAGAGGGGAATCGATGTGCTTTGATTACAGCTTGGTAGTTGTAGTCTGTGAAATTAAAAAGCACGTGTGTGTGAAGTATCCAAACAATGACACCTTCATTTCATTATGGCTGCTTTAGCAAAACACCTTAAGCTACTGTGTAGTGGGTCCCATTTAGAAGTGGCTACTTCATTCAAGGCTTTCATTGACTCATGGAGCTGCGTGAATGTTATTACAACTTTTCGCCACGATATGACAGTTTAAGTCCGGCTTGATACTGTAAGGCGAAGCCATTGGTTTCAAAGGAGATTTTATATGTGTAGCCAGCATAGCCTATTGACAATTTATGTTGTAAATAGGCCTACCTTATAATCCTACCTGTAGCTTAGGGAAGCTAACAGCTTTCTATTAGGATCTAGTTTGTTAGTTACCGTTTTGTCATAACTCCCTGATGCATTTTGCATTTAGAATAGCCAGAGCGTGTATATCTCAATCGAAAAATTAAACAATATCGGGTGCCTATGGACTAAGCTGGGTGAACCCAGCCTGATCTGCCCGCTATTTATTTTTGATTTCTTAAAAGATTGAGCTTGGTCTGATGAAAGCCAGACTAGCCATGGACCTCAGTTAAACAATGCAAGGGAACATGAATCAGCCTATATTTGCACTAACAATAACGGACAAAAGCTCTTCAACTTTGGCCCGTTAAAATGTGTATGAACAGTCTAGCGACGCATTTCATCAAGGCCCATTTGGACATGTCAGTTATTTGCACCACTGGTTAGATGTAAAACAGCATTTCGTTTCAGACTAGGCTACTGTTACTTAATTTGTGCATTAACAATAACGTTTCAGACTACTGTTACTTAATTTGTGCATTGACAATAAACTATTACATGAACTAAAGATGACTAAAATCTTATGTAGAAGAAGAAACATTCACAAAAAATCCATCCATCCAAAAATGACCTTTGTTTTTGATAGCTGTTGAAAACGGCATGGAACTGACAGAGATGTTTTTGTTTAAAAATACATAAAAAAAAATAAATAAAAAAAATAACATTATGCTGATACCTTTTGCTTTTCCCAAATACAATGTAGCCTACAGGTGTAAGTGACCTTTCATCAATCCAGTTGCAATGGATGAACTGTGATGATTGTTTAGAGATTTTAAAGGTTTTATAACAATTCTACATCTTCTTTGGCTATTCTACAATCTATTCACCTTTTCAGCACCAGTAGGGTACTTTCTGTGCAGCTGCACACACACACCTCAGGCATGCCAAACAAGCATACACAAAAAGTTTCAAGAGTGGGGATGGAGTAAAATATGGAGACAAATTGAAGTGTGATTTATTTTCGCGGAAAGAATGTACAGGACTGAGCGGCGGTCATATTTTGTACCGCTATGCGGTACATCTAGTTATTTATTTGGCATACCTATAAGGCTTTTTACCTTATCAAAAGTGAGGGGGATGACTGATCTCTTCAACACTGTGGGGGATTTGGCGCTTGTCGCTGTGTGTGTGACAGAAGAGGAATGGGAGAATGCGTGTAACAAAAAAAAAGTTTATGAGCGATTCTGGCGAAATGGGAGAATCCAATGAAAATGACAATGAAGCACTAAACAGATGCTGAAAACAGCACTGGTATTTCACACGGCAAAAGTGGGGGTGTCCAAACTAACAATTTTAAAAAGTGGGTGGGTGTTTTGTAAGAATTTAAGAGATGTTTGTATATTTTAACTTTTAAATGCATCAATCAGGTGCACTTTCAAAATAAATTCAGAGGTCAGACTTGCTTATTTTTATGGAAATATTTGTGCTATAGCCTAAGCTATTTTGCACTTCAGAATTATAACCATGCACACACAGGTGGAATAGTTATGGTGATATTGCAATAAGTTCACAACCACAAAACATATGGTACATTTCACAGTTCAGAAATGTTAAAAATGTGTGTACATTTCAGCACTCCATGAAATTATGCAGAAGTGGTCACCTGTGTTATTCAGCTAGTTCATTTAAGATAATATATTGGTCATTGGAATGGCCATAGCCTATAGCTTACAGGCTATTCCTTTTTCAGGATGGACCCATATCTGCATGATGTGAATGTTTGCATATGGCTTATGTCAGGCTTTATATCAATATTTGTGTCTCCTTATTTGATTTTCTTCATATTTTTTTGCATTTATTTCACTAGAAAGCATGCCAATATAAATATATTCATTTATCTGTGTAAGTGGGATTGGCTGGAACCTGACAATATAAGAACCATGATAGTGGGATAATCTATGGCTGAGCAATTTACAAAAATGTATGTAGGCCTACTGACAAATAGTTTAGATTAGAATACATTATAATTTCGCCCCAATGAGGCTATGTAGAAATGTGTTGCAATTTCCAAAACAAAGGCATACTTTATATCCTCGTATTCGGTAAGGTTTGCTGTTTATTGTGATATTAGGTTTGCCACGTGTTGTGTGAAGGGTTAGTGAGATATTAAACCGAGAGTAATGGGTGTGCACTGTGTGCAAAATGCAAATATGATTAGCCTAAATTGCACGTCGGTTCAATGATAATTTTCTCGCGAACCATTTATCACAGCAACGTGGCGCTAATATCATTGGAAAGCTTAGATTCCGCTCGTTCACATGATGTGTGATATCATGTATAGGTTTAGTTTAGTTGAACCTCATCTGCCAGGTATTTGACCTACCACGTTGACACTTCAGCGTGAAAAATACTCAAAGGATAGGCCTACCTGAAGCCGGGGAAATGCGGGGGGAATGCGCCTGGGATGGCTTCTGAAGTAGCATCGCAAATGAGAGAAAATTTAGAAAATTCCACAGACAGGGGGTGCTCTTGAACCCTCTCACCGTCTCTGAAAGCATAACCGTGGCTCAACAGGTAGATCTATAGGCTAAACTCATTTTTCAGGCATCTGACCGACTGGGTTGACACTTCAGCGTGAGAAATCGTGGGTGTGGCGTGTGAGTGTGTGAAACTAATCAAATGCGTGTGTCTCACGGCCAATGCGTGAGAGTTGGCAGCTATGGTTTAGGGACCAGAGAACGGCTGTAGGAGCGCTGGGTGGTGATTTGGGAGGTCTGACCAGAGGAGGAGCAAAAGAGTCGAGCAAGTCAGTTTAAAAGCAAATTGAACTTGTTAGCCTTGGCCATCTTGTCCTCACTCATACAGCTGGTGGTCTCATTATAGCCAGTGATTATCCTCATCCGTTACATAACACACATGACACTTTCATTAGGCCTACTATTTTCAGACTAAAAAATTAGCTTTACATACCGAGTAACACATTATAACAACTGGTAGTAAAAGAAATGATAGCCAAGCTTTTCCAAATATTGAAAATGTCTTGTTGGACATTTAAC
Source organism: Alosa alosa (assembly GCF_017589495.1). Taxonomy (NCBI): domain Eukaryota; kingdom Metazoa; phylum Chordata; class Actinopteri; order Clupeiformes; family Clupeidae; genus Alosa; species Alosa alosa. The sequence goes on from NC_063210.1 coordinate 6,450,028, forward strand.
ATAATCCTGGTGTAGGTAATTCTCTGTGACCTGTATATCGTCTCAATGTAACTGATGGAGTGTTGATTGAAGACAGTCTGCATCACACCAAACTGTTTATGTGGTGATTTAATTTGCCTACAGATGTTGACATGGTTTAGCCAGCTGCTTGATCTCTGAAGTCTGTGCTCTGGCCTTCCTCTTAATCGTCATCCATTAGAGAGCAGCACAGACATCAGCCAATGACATGCTGGGTAATATTGAAGACTAATTTGATGGGATTGACTGATCTATTTAGCCATATAACACGCTATAATAATACATACTGTGTAAATAAATACCCTTGGTTATCCTATGCATAAAAAGTAGTTGTTCAGTCACTTAAATCAAGGCTAAATGAAACCACTAGGGGGAGCCACGGTCATGAAATTACTTAGCAAATTCCGTCTACATGCATTTCCTTTGACCGATCTTTGCTTTCACTTTTCTTTCATGAAACTGTAAGTATAACCAGCCTCGCTTACTAAATAAACAGCATAGCCGTCAGATGTGGGTATTTCATTTAAATGCATAGGCATTTTCTAAACATTCTAAGTGAAACGAATTTTCTCTGGACAATGGCCTGGCCTGAAAAAAAGCCTGAAGAGAAACTGGTTGGCTCGGACTGCGTAACGTTCAGGTGGAGGGACAGAGGTGAAAAGGCCTCCATTTCAGAAATACAAATTTGATCTAATAGGCTAGAGGTCACGTTTGGAGGGGAGCGCAAGGGGCAACATTAATGTGACCAAGCGCAAATTAAATCCACCTTCATCAGTCACAATTAACTGGACATCAAGCCAACCAGACACGCTTGGCTAAAAGATTAGAAAATACTCCCTCCCCCGCCCACACACACTCACACACATACACACACACACACACACACCCGTTCTTTCATTAGCCTCAAATATTATTCATTGCAGTTTTTCCCCTTGCTGCTTAATCAAGTGTTTATTAGCCTAGTCAACATGCATGCCATTTTCCCCAACACAGAATAGCCTATTAAACCACATCAATCAGCAGATGTAAAAGTATATTGCTTGGTGAGAAAAAAATATCTCATAGTTTGCCATTATCCCATAGTTTGGGGTTATCAATCAATTAAACGATTCCTCCCCATTGTGAGAAAAGGAGTGGGCTAGGCCTCTACCATACCTGCTGAGGGGGAAAAAACAGCTTATGCTGATAGCTGGTTTTAGCTGGTCTAAGATGGTCTTAGATGGTTTCATACCAGCTCTTGATGGTCTTTGATGGTTTAGCTCGCTGGTCGAGACACCAGCTGGACATCCTGGTGTGACCCTCTTACCAAGCTGTACCTTAAGTTGGTCTACCATCAAGCTGGTCTAACCATCTCAAGTCATGCAAAATCATACATTGAAACAGTTTGACCATTAGGCTATATCCGTTTTTTTCCAGCAGAGATATAGCTCTATTGTAGGCTCAAATTTCCACATAAGTCAGCAGTGTAGAACATAGTAGCCTAGTTGTGATTGTTTTGGCCAGGTTGTTGAGTTTGATTCAGTGGAATACACCATGGGGGTCATGGCAGTCATAATTGTGTGATTATTGTGTTCACCCAAAATAGATTCACAATTTCTATGGTAATAGCTGATGTAATACACTCATGAGAACATAATTTTGAATACTATAGGCCTATTCCATTTTTGTCAATGCACTTGAACTCCTACACACTGTAGCTTTAAACATCCATGTAGCATTAGCAGAAGCACCCTAATGAGTGGTCAATTTCTGACTATCCCAAGTGTTATGGATGTTTGGGTACATATAGACCCAGGTGTGCACACCCAGATGGTAGGTGGTAAAGAATCTGGGTAAAACATTTACCTCCTTGAATGATGGCAAATCACCTTGATGGAGCTCATCTGATTGAAGCCATCACTGTTTGTCATTGGCTCCTTATTTTCAGACTCATCTCAAGCCCACTCAGCTCTGCTTCCTTTCGCTCTGTCTCTCCTGGGCTGGCTTCACACAGTCTGCTCTTTTAAAATGTGCTCATCATGATGAAGCATGTCAGAAATGAGCACAAATATGGCCACGCTTGCCCACTCTTCCCTGTATGTTCAGCCAATGGCTTTCTGTCCTCGTTCAGTCCCAGTCTTCTTAAGGAATTGGGGTTGTGTTACAAGTTTCAACTTTGCAAGAATGGTTTAATCATTCATCATATTCTAATCATTTTTTGTATCATTATCATATCTAGTCCACATTGACCCATGGTTGTCTATAGGCACTGATGTCATTGTGTGCATGATGACACACATTCATGCATGGTAACCAGGGGAAGGGTGTTCCAGGTGACTAACCCTGATTAAACAACCTTCTAAAAAAAGGAAGAGTCCTATAGCTCATTCTACTAGCAAAACATATAATTAGCAAACATTATTACACATTTCCAATAACACTCCCTGCTTTGTATCTGTCTTTTGTCTAATGAAGCATTCAGGTCCTTCACACCAAGTTATCACCTGTGTTTCACCTGCGCCAAATCAAAGGTAAGCCATTTTGTAATCCTCGTCATATAGTGTTACATAATTATGCACATAAGCAAACATTATGGCAACCTCCCCTCAGCTTGCTCTGATTTGGGCCAAAGGGTTGAACACTTGAAATCCTCACAGCATATTACAAAACCATAAGTCCTCCTCACAGTGGCAATCACCGAGATTTCTCTTGAAGCAATTACACTGCTTTCCACGGCCAGCACACCCTTCGGCCTCCGCCTGGCTCCTCTCACCCCTTGTGTCGGAGGGTTTTGCCATGCTGTATTGGGGTTTAAAAGGCACACTGCACACACACACACCACTCTAAGCCTCGCCAAATCCCCATTCCTGTGGAGTCTGGCCGCCATGGCGCTGTCGACTGGGACGCGCTGGCCCCGCCGAGATGATCGCTGCGCTGGAAATCAATAGCTCATACCTGGCTCCGAAATTGAGTTTTTAGGGGAGCAGAGGAATTCCACGTACAAGGGCAGAATATAAAGCCCACAGCTCCCAGCAGAAGACCAGCGATCAATTCAAACACCCCAACCCCACCCCTCTCTCCCATACCCCCCCACCACCTCCCGACTGCCCCCCTTACCAATTACAGCTCCCGGTGCTTCAGTTCCTGGGTTTGGGTCCCGGAGCGTGTGTGTGTGTGTGTGTATGTGTGTATGTGCGCCTCTCGCCACTAGCTTCTTTTTAAGCCATTTTTTTGTAATATTTTTTCCCCTCATCTCTACAAGACTGTCTGTAATTTTGGCCCAGAATTGATTTTTTTTGTTTCTTTTTTTTTTGAGTGCGGGGGACATTTTTTCCTCTCCTCTCTTTGTAGTGTAAAGCCAAACAGGACTTTTGATGTCAAATGCACTTTTTTCGTTATCTCTTTCTTTCTTTCACGGCCTCTTCCGTCTGTTTGTTCTGAGATGGTCTTGTGTTTCTGGATAAGGATGGTCTTTTGATCTGTAGCACGGCTGCAACCATCAAGGGAGCCGTGTTATTGTTTGGCAGCGTTTCAAACTCTTGAGTCTCCTGTCTCTGGCAGTTGCTTGCAGAGGAATATAACTCTATCATGATTCTAATGCGGAACCTACAGAATGGGCGATTCAAGGACTGGTCCACCCCTGATCATGCTGTTCCTGAAACAGCAAACTGACAGTGTGTGAGCTTGTCACGCTCTGTCATCTTCAGCTCTCTGTTGCGACTGTGATGGCTATAAATAAGACCAAAAAAACAAGACGCATCAATAGACATCAGCTACTTCACTTCAACATTAAACTTCACTCCTCTTACAATTATTGTATTAATTAATAAAACATGCAAATTGAAAGCAACCTAAAATTACTGTAAGTGCAATCAATGTATAGAGTTACTGAAAACCTCTGTAGTAATTTGGCAAGGATACAAGGTCTTAGTGAGATTATTGAATTAACATGGCAGTACAGTGTTGATGCACACTTATCCTGTTATCTCTCCTGTGACTATAACCACAAAGACTATACAGATCAAACAATAGAAATAAACAGTTTTCTATTTGGTATGCATTAAGGGTAAATACAATGAATAATAAACCCAGTGAACTTACAGATAAAGGAAGTCACTTCATTCATCATTTAGATATCCACATAAATGGCTGCTACTATACAATCATTACTACCACTACCACCACAACAACAACAATGCAGGGATCCAGTATAGTTGCTTTCTTTTGTGGAGTTATAGAGGGCACCTCATTGATTTAGGTTTGAGCCTGATCTTCTATGCCAAACATGGGGCTGATTTAGGGGTTTTCCAAGATGGCGAATGAGAGGTGAGACTTGCCTGAAAGGTCTTTGGTGTCACCCAGCTACTGCTGTCTAGTTGCCTTGTGGAACTGCCAACTCAGCAGTTTTTCCAGTTCACACTTGTTTTCGTATATGACTAGAATAGGAGCTATAGCAGAGACCTTGACAATCCAAAGTAAGTCGCTTGCAGAGGAATATAACTCTACCACATTAGTGTCACCTGAGGTTAACACCTAGAAAAGTCTTCTTGTGTGAAATTCTACACCTTTACATCCGCAGGAACCATTCTCATTAAACAAATTTCTCTCAGTAGGCCTACCTGTGAATGGTTTCGAACCCACAACAATAATACCAGAAGCTAGTTTTCAGCAAACAAACTGCTGGGACATCATGCCTCTCATTGGTTCTATATGAGCAACCAGCACACAGCACTGTTCTGACATCAGATCCATGGGTGGTAGTGTCTGTTGCTAGCATGTCTGTTGCTAGCAGGTCATTTGAGATTTTGGGGAGTGAGGTTTACTCACCGCACTGTTTTGTAGTATTCCCTGGCAGCCTTTAAGTATGGAAATAACTTAATCCCTTTTTTAATCTCATTCTCTCTCTCATTCTCTCTGTCTCTCTCTAGCTCCCTCGCCCCCATCTTCCCCACATAGAAACACACAAACAAACATCTCATCTCTGTTCCCGTGTGTTGCACTAAAAGTTTGTGACAGGGGTATTGAGGAGGAGGGAGGAGAGATCACGTTCCCCCTCTGTTGCCCTGTGAGGCGTATGACACGTCAATTTCCAATTACTGTGCGCTTTGATCCCCCCCATCTCCCCACCCCCAACGCCCCACGGTGCCTCACGACAGGAAGCGGTCACCTTGTCAACGCTGTGTCATAGGAAGCCCTCTGGTGGCCATGGTAACAGAACATTGACACATCCTTGTGGGGTGTACGGAGGCTGGAAGAAGAACTACAAACAGTCATTCAGTATACATGCTACTGAATTATTGAGACTCAGGTCTTTGCATGGCTCTCCTCCACCAAATGCAGAGCTGCCCAGCATGGGTATCCTGTTGCTACTGTGCTAATGATAGGTCTAATTGAAGTGATTAAAGGCTTTGATTGTAGCCGATCAGAGGTGGACAAAGTACACAATTCCTTTACACTGCGGGTGTCCCGCAGTCGGGACAATTATAGTGCCCCCCACCTCCCCCCAACATTCTAAATCAATTGTATGCACCATATTGCTATGTAGCATAGTGATATTATACACCATTATACACCGTACTTAGTTACTGTCCACCCCTGTAGCCGATGCTGAGATGCATCTGGACTTAATCTCAGCTGAATCTCAATCTACACGAACAGAGGAGAAAAGCGAGAGAGGAGACGCACACACACACACACACACACACACACACACACACACACACACACACACACACACACACTCTCTCTCTCACACACCTAAAAAAGCGAGAGTGACAGCTGCAGAAAGATGAAAACTTGAATTGTCTTTCTCGGGCCGTGTATGAGGTTGGCGATTTAAAAAAAAAAGATGAAAGGCAGAAGAGGAAATAAAAGAATAGTGAGCCGGTATGTGATCGGGTGGCTTACAGATTAAGAGATTGGTCTCTGTCAGAGAGATATCACCATGTCTCTGGCAGATTGGTCTCTGTCAGAGAGATATCACCATGGCTCTGGCTCCACTCTTCCACTCTTCCCTTTCTCCTGCTAGGCCCTCTTTCTCTCTGTCAGGGTTCTCACCCATAGCTATCTCTCTCACGCATCCTCTTTTAAAGCCTTCTCTCCAGTCCTCCACTGCTGCTGCTACACCCAACCCTCCCTCCCCCCTTTGTACTCTGTGGTTTCAGGACAACTGAACATCCTTCATTTTCTGGCATCGTTCGTCCTCTGTTTCACTTTGTTCTGCTTGTTTCTTGTTTCTCCATGCCGCCCCTCCATGCCGCCCCCACCCCTCACACATCCCCACCCCTCTCTTTCATGCCGTCGTTTTGATTTTCGCTGCTATCTCATCATGTCTCTTATGCTGCATCAAGGTTATGCTTTAAACACCTTACCAACCATCACCCCCGTCACCCTTCCCACCACTTACCCACACACACACACACACACACACACACACACACACACACACACACACACATCCCCCTGAAGATGGTGTGTGGCGTGTTTGGAGGAGAGCTGCCAAACAAGCAGCACCTGGAGAGTTTCAAAGAGGCCTGCACATCACAAGGTGTCACAGACTATCACACTGGGAATTGGCGCTCTGCTCTGCTGTGTTGTGTTGTGTTGTGTCATGCCTTGTTGTGCTGTGCCATACTGTACAGTGCCGTGCTGTGCCGTGTTGTTTTGTGCTGTGCTGTGCCATGATGCGTTGTGCTGCGCTATGCCATACCGTGCCGTGATGCGTTGTGCCGTGCCATGGCGTGCCGTGCCGTGCCATACTGTGCCGTGCCGCGTTGAGCTGCGCTTTGCTGTGCTGTGTTGTGTTGTGTTGTGTTGTGTTGTGCTGTGCTGTGCTGTGCTGTGCTGTGCTGTGCTGTGCTGTGTTGTGTTGTGCTGTGCTGTGTTGTGTTGTGTTGTGTTGTGTTGTGTTGTGTTGTGTTGTGTTGTGTTGTGCTGTGTTGTGCTCTGCTGTGCTGTGCTGTGTTGTGTTGTGTTGTGCTCTGCTGTGTTGTGCTCTGCTGTGCTGTACTGTGCTGTGCTGTGTTGTAACTGTGTATGCTGGATCAAAAGAAAAGTGCCTATTTTCAAATAGTAGTGCAGCCATTTTTAACAGGAT